>NC_088228.1:21725337-21845337 GCF_036934945.1 Oncorhynchus masou masou | reverse complement strand
CCTCCCTCCCTCCCTCCCCTCCCTCCCTCCCTCCCTCCCTCCCTCCCTCCCTCCCTCCCTCCCTCCCTCCCTCCCTCCCTCCCTCCCTCTCCATGCCCCCCTTTACCAACCCACCCAGTAGCAGCCATCTCTCCCTCCCTCCCTCTCCCTGTCCCCTTTACCAACCCACCCAGTAGCAGCCATCCCCTCCCTCTCCCTGCCCCCTTTACCAACCCACCCAGTAGCAGCCATCTCTCCCTCCCTCTCCCTGTCCCCTTTACCAACCCACCCAGTAGCAGCCATCTCATCCTCCCTCCCTCTCCTTGTCCCCTTTACCAACCCACCCAGTAGGAGCCATCTCTCCCTCCCTCCCTCCCTCTCCCTGTCCCCTTTACCAACCTATCCAGTAGCAGCCATCTCATCCTCCCTCTCCCTGCCCCCCTTTACCAACCTATCCAGTAGCAGCCATCTCATCCTCCCTCTCCCTGCCCCCCTTTACCAACCCACCCAGTATCAGCCATCCCCTCCCTCCCTTCCCTTTACCAACCCACCCAGTAGCAGCCATCCCCTCCCTCTCCCTGCCCCCCTTTACCAACCCACCCAGTATCAGCCCTCCCTCCCTCCCTCCCTCCCTCCCTCCCTCCCTCCCTCCCTCCCTCCCTCCCTCCCTCCCTCCCTCCCTCCCTCCCTCCCTCTCCCTGTCCCCTTTACCAACCCACCCAGTAGCAGTCGCCACTGTAGGTTATTACTGCCACCACTGTAGGTTATTACCGTCGCCACTGTAGGTTATTACCGTCGCCACTGTAGGTTATTACCGCCACCACTGTAGGTTATTACCGCCACCACTGTAAGCTATTACCGCCACCACTGTAGGTTATTGCTGCCGCCACTGTAGGTTATTACCGTCGCCACTGTAGGTTATTACCGCCACCACGCTAGGTTATTACCGCCACCACTGTAAGCTATTACCGCCACCACTGTAGGTTATTGCTGCCGCCACCGTAGGTTATTACCGCCACCACAGTAGGTTATTGCTGCCGCCACTGTATTGGATCCAAACTAAAGCCTCTTGTTATGAAGAGTGTGGTAGAACCAGGAGGTCAATTGAGATTTTGTAGCCAAGTCACATTCCCTGGCCCCTGCCAAACCCAACGTATGAATAAGGTGAAAGAGGCCAAGCTAGCTGGGCACGGGCCCTAACGTAACTCTAATACTGGGATTCAAGATAGCTGACTCGTATAAACTCTAAAACACATTCTGTATTTCCAAGCAATATGAAAGAAAACAATTTGCATCATTTGAAGAACAATTATTCTGGAACTTACGGTAAGTATGCTGACCCCCCCTGGAGCTTTGCACCTTCCCAGAAACAGTCCAGTGGGGTAACAATCATACAGGGGAACAGCTTGTCAATCATCTGCAAACCATGGATACAGTCATCAGTTATTCAGCAAACTATCAAGAGTACATAATACAGAATAAAAACATACATGTGAATAGTCATGGACAAAAAATTACAGGCAGGGATATTTCCTTAAAAAAAACATAAACTTACCCTTTCAATCATGACATTTTCTATGATAGGGACACCAGATTTGTAGCAGATTTTATTGAGATCCCATGATCTGAGGAGAGAAGACATACAGAACATAACATATATGTGAGCCCAGACAACCCCCTTTCTTTAGCTGTGACGGAATCACCAGTGATCCCATGGGTCTACCTACTTTCCAAACAGAGACACCTGGACCTTGCTGGCCGAGAGCGCTGCCTCCAGGTGAAGCAGCAAAGCACCCTGGGTCAGAATGTTGGTCCCTTCCTGTTTGGGGGTTTGTATGAGCATCTGTGATGTGAACACAGACTCCTCTCCCTGTTTCTCCTTGGTGTAGCGCAGCTCCCGACTCACTCGGCTACCGGCTAGAAGAGAGAAGAAGAGAGATGGAGAGGGGGGATTGGGTTAAAGATTCATCTCATCTCTCACGTATATAAGAGCTATCGGGTTATTTATGCTCATTGCGCTGCGATGTGGCAAGACAGCTCAGCCTTATTACCACTGCAGAGGAAGCATGACGCAAGTTAAAATGTCAATCAACAGAGAGAGTGAAGAACAGAAAGGTCCACAGATTGTACAGTTCTAGAAATATACCCTTTTGAAGACTCACAGTTTTAAGATTCACAGTTTAATTTAATAGCAACCAGGGTGGTGGGAAAAAAAGTCATTAATTAGGCTGAGTTTCAAATTTCCAACTTTCTGCCAACCCCTCCTCCCGACCCTCCAAGACTTAGATTCTAAATAGCTGTGTAGTTCAAACTAGATACCTTGGCATGGGTCCAAGTGATAGAGACCACAGCAGAGAGAGAGGGGTGGAGAGATGGAGAGAGAGAGGGGTGGAGAGATGGAGAGAGAGAGGGGTGGAGAGATGGAGAGAGAGAGGGGTGGAGAGATGGAGAGAGAGAGAGAGGGGTGGAGAGATGGAGAGAGAGAGGGGTGGAGAGATGGAGAGAGAGAGAGAGGGGTGGAGAGATGGAGAGAGAGAGAGAGAGAGAGAGAGGGGTGGAGAGATGGAGAGAGAAAGAGAGGGGTGGAGAGATGGAGAGAGAGAGAGAGGGGTGGAGAGATGGAGAGAGAGGGGTGGAGAGATGAAGAGAGAGAGAGGGTGGAGAGATGAGAGAGAGAGGGGTGGAGAGATGGAGAGAGAGAGAGGGGTGGAGAGATGGAGAGAGAGAGGGTTGGAGAGGTGGAGAGAGAGAGAGGGGTGGAGAGATGGAGAGAGAGAGGGTTGGAGAGATGGAGAGAGAGAGGGGTGGAGAGATGGAGAGAGAGAGAGGTGTGGAGAGATGGGGTGGAGATATGGAAAGAGAGAGGGGTGGAGAGATGGAGAGAGAGAGGGTTGGAGAGATGGAGAGAGAGAGAGGGGTGGAGAGATGGAGAGAGAGAGGGGTGGAGAGATGGAGAGAGAGAGAGGGGTGGAGAGATGGAGATAAAGAGAGGGGTGGAGAGATGGAGAGAAAGAGGGGTGGAGAGATGGAGAGAGAGAGAGGGGTGGAGAGATGGAGAGAGAGGGTTGGAGAGATAGAGAGAGGGGTGGAGAGATGGAGAGAGAGAGGTGTGGAGAGATGGGGTGGAGAGATGGAGAGAGAGAGAGGGGTGGAGAGATGGAGAGAGAGGGTTGGAGAGATAGAGAGAGGGGTGGAGAGATGGGGTGGAGAGATGGAAAGAGAGAGGGGTGGAGAGATGGAAAGAGAGAGGTGTGGAGAGATGGGGTGGAGAGATGGAAAGAGAGAGGGGTGGAGAGATGGAAAGAGAGAGGTGTGGAGAGATGGGGTGGAGAGATGGAAAGAGAGAGGGGTGGAGAGATGGAGAGAAATCTGCTGATTATGACTGTGCACAGCTCATATTATTATCAGACTAATGCAACAAGCATTGCAGACACACACAAACAAGTTCAGAGTTGGCTCCCTGCATTGAAATGAGTGTCGCGTGAGTGTAGTGAACGCAGTACACACACATGAACACAGATTGGCCAACACCCTTGCCAATGTTGGTTTTGAAGGAACTTCAGACACAAAACGTCTAGCCAAGAGAAATGAGTCAAAGATTCTCATTGGCTCCCTCTGTGAAGCAGATGTGTCCTGTTAGGGAAATCCTCCTCACTGTGCCCAAACCCCATCACTAACAACACGGCACGACACAGAATGGCAGCACCACCATCCCCAGTTTCACAGTCTGTTTCACCTGGGGCTTGAATGTGTAAGAAACTGAAACAGCCAAAAACACAGCCTCTGGCCTAGACAGACGGCTTCAGTAAAAAACCAAGGCACGAAATGCTATCCATTCTTTACAGCCACTTCCACCATACCAGAACTAACCCATCAGAGAAGGAGAGGGAGAAACTAGGAGAGAGAAAGAACAAAAGGTGGTGCCAGGGTTGGATGAGGGAGAACAACGAGGCAGAAATTCTGTTGATGTGGTATGCAGAGCCGGGCTGAAAGCATCAAAGCCCTGAGAGGAAACTCTGGAGTCCAGCCCCCTAATTACCAGAGGCTGCCCTGAAAAGAGTGAGCAGGGTATCTGTGGCCATGCCAAGGGCACATGAAACGCACCGCTCTGGATCAGAGTGGGCTCGTCTGCCCCTCCGTGTTCCACTACATGACAATCCCGCAGAGGCTGGCTCTCGCTGTGGCCACCTCGCCTCTCCGCATCTCTCCCTCTCTCTCGTCCTCTGTCTGTCTTCCTCGCACCACCTCCCCAAATCCTGAGCCAGCTCCTCTAATTGAGGGAGGAGAAAAACGGGTCTCAAAGTGTAAGATCAAGTTATAACTGGCTTGGAAACACATCACAATCTTTCACTGCTTTCTTCTAGCCTTCATAGCCTACTTGTGAATTCATAAAAGAAGGTAAGCTAATATCATTTGTAATCATGCAGAATGTGCCCATGCACCAAATAATCAAAAGCAAAGTTCTTTATGGTCGTGAAGCCATCACTTTTGAAGTCAGCCTTGGTGCCACTCATGAACAAACTGTCCTATCCAATGAACAACAACCTGAAACACTCAGGTTACATTCACAACTAGTACGTGTTAACTTGTTTTCGAACTCTGATTAAAATCAAACCAGACTTAAGAACAGACACTTGTTTGACTTGAGACATTGTGCTCATATTTAATACATTGGGGCATCTACAGGAACTGACTTTCAAGCTTTGGGCCTGTAATTACAGGGATCCTGAAGTAAATTATAGCTATTTGTGTCTCGTTCCGCCCATCTGGACCACCCAGCTAGAACCCCGGTTGGGGCCCCGGCCCAACACTCAGTCACTGCTCTGCTCTGTGAGAGAAAGCTCAACCACTCACCAGATGGAGGCTTCACTAGCTCTGCTCTGCTCCACTCTGCTCTGCTCCACCCTGCTCTGCTCTGCTCTCTGCTCCGTGTTCTGCTCTGCTCCACTCTCTGCTCTGCTCCACTCTCAGCTCCACTCTCTGCTCTGATCCACTCTCTGCTCTGTTTCACTTTCTGCTCCACTCTCTGCTCTGCTCCACTCTGCTCCGCGTTCTGCTCTGCTCCACTCTCTGCTCTGCTCCACTCTCAGCTCCACTCTCTGCTCTGATCCACTCTCTGCTCTGCTCCACTCTGCTCCACTCTTCTGCTCTGCTCCACTCTGCTCCACTCTTCTGCTCTGCCCCACTCTCTGTTCCACTCTCTGCTCTGCTCCACTCTCTGCTCCACTCTCTGCTCTGCTTCACTCTCTGTTCTGATCCACTTAGCCTGCAACCAGGAGCCGTTAAAGAGACAGGCGCCCAAATACTTTTCACAAAGCAGTCAGGAAATTTATAGAGAAGTGTCTGGATTTGGTGTCCTTTGAAAACCTGCAGAAACCGATGTGAAGGGTTAGCATTAAGCCAAAATAACTTTTAATTAAGAGACAGTTGTCAAGACCTAAGACATGTAGCTATCAGTGTCCTTCAGCAATCCCATATTGAATGTGGAAATGAGATAACAGTAAATCATATCAACATAACATGGTTGAAGAGATCAGGGAGCTCATCCTTCTTCACAAAGCCACTCCAGTCAAGATGCTGCGCTCCAAGAAAAGCACCTCCATTTGTTCTCCCTCTGTTCCATTTTTCACTTCAACCCCCGGAGGTGACACCCCCTTTACAGACCAATTAATCCCCAGTTATGGTCCATCTCATCTTGCAAGCATATGCAGGGATACTATCCATCAGTCAAATGTGTTTATATCACAAACATAGTGGAGCGAGGACTGCCTACCATAGCCATTCCTGTGCTAAAGCTGAAGCTAATCTCCATCCAGATGGGGTTCTCACTTCTTCTCAGAAGAAGGCTGGGGGTTGGGGCTGGCCAGAGGCAGACAGACAATGGTAGCAGGTTTCAGGGAGAAGGCCTCCCACCCAGCGTCCGGACCCAGGGCCAGGTGCGTGTGTGTGTCTGTGTATGTATGTTAGCTCCCCTATCTGTGGGCAGTATGGAAAGTGGCATGTAATTAACCACCTGCTCCTTGGTGTCAGACCACTGATGGACTCTATCAGCTCCAATCTCCCTCATGTCCAGCCCACCACCACCCAGGAAAAGACCAGCCCCGCAGACCTCACAGGAGACACACGTACCATACTGTACTGTATCAATGTATACCCTCTCCATGCCTGTCTGTTATGTTGTCTGCCCATACATCTGCACAGGTTTAGTGATTGTAAACAGTTGAGATCAAACTCAAAAAGTGTTGGTCAAAGGCAACACAATGTATCCAATCAAATGAGGAAGAAGTCCCACACAAGAAGCCGAGCTGCTTCTCCAGCTTCGCTCAGAGACTTTTAGGCGCCATCACAAAAACCCAATTATTAACCCAGTTAACAATTAGGACTGAGCCAGCAGCAGCACCATTCGCATGCAAGCTCTAGGTCCAATTCCAGTCTCCATTAGCGGAGACCACCTTCAAAGTGTTGTGGGCCAGATTAGCTGGATTAGGAGGCCACTGAAAGGACTCATGCTGTTTTGGAGGAAGTCCCACAAGGAAGAGACATGCTTTACCTGCTTCAGCCGCCAAAGGAATAACACAAAGAATATACGGTGTTGTACTGTAGCACAGATTAGACCTTCTAGGATACAAAATCACAGATGTACAAACTCAAATGCGCACACAGCCTCGCCACTCACTCACTCACTCACTCACTCACTCACTCACTCACTCACTCACTCACTCACTCACTCACTCACTCACTCACTCACTCCCTCACTTAAATACATTCGCATAGAAAATAGACTTTGCTGGAATGGTTCTGTTTAGGAACTGTCAATCTGTCATCTTGCCCATCCCCCCCTCTTTGTTATCCATTTAAAAAAGCATGCAGTATAAAACTAGAGGGATAGATTTGGCCCTGGCTGGTAGAGAGCGAAACAAGTCTTTGCTGAAATCAAGCTTTAGTTCTACTGCCATTTTCTGTAGGCCATCCTTTTACAGAATCAGCAGCACCTCCCCATCCCAGTTCAATGTGTTACTGAGCAGATAGAGAGGCTCCTAATTCTGAGAGAAACCAGGCAGAGCAGCAGAGATTGAATGCAGGCTTTTGTCACTCCCCTCCTGAATTTCTTTCAGATGTTTCCCAACAAGCAGGAAAAAATAAAGAGGGAACTTTCACAACAAAAGCAAATGGACCAAGACTTTTTCCCAGCAAATAAAACAATGCAGGCGTTGGGGGGCTTGGCTTTCTACCTTAACGAGAAATACAGTGTGTGTCGGTCTGTGTGTGTGTGTGTGTGTGTATGTTGGGGGGAGGGAAGGGGAGGGTGGTGTCTGAATTGGACAAGGTGGTAAAAGGAGAGGACACTGAGGTATTCCTTCACCCCAAAAAGTGAGAGGATGAGAAATGAAGTTCAATTTGAGAGGAAGAACTGAAAAAATACCGTTGAAAGCGAAACGCAAAAAGAATCCGCTTCAGTTACAATCTATTCAGATCTTGATACTTCTGTCAGCATTGACATACATTTCCACTGGTGTTGGCAGTTAGGCACTTTCCATTTCCATATGTATAGGCTTGCCTGTACTAATTATGCTAATCATCCCTGGTGTTGGCTGCTGCGAAAAATAGTCACATTAGGCACTCCACTGGCTGCTAATGCAGCTTAATGTGTGGTTGAAACATACATTCATCCCACGGTGAAAGGCAAAAATGTCCCAAATTGCTGGTCTCATTCAGCCTAGAAATACATTTATTGAGCCCAAGGACCATCCCCCCCCCAACACCAAGTACAAAGAAAATGTTTTTCTCCATTCTTCTTTTTCCAGAGGGGGTGCAAGCGGAGAGGAAAATGGGCAAACTCTACCCAAAAAGGTGACTGGTGTCACTTTATTTAAAGTTGACCAAGGAGAACAATCTCTTTTGGCAGGATTTAAGAAACTGTCCAAGTGAATGAAATAGAGATTTATACAGGAGATGTGTGAGACGGGGCTTGTAGGTCTGTAACAGGTTATAGGCCTTCAGCACTCCCAAAAATACACACCAGTGTCTGCAAGGACTGGTGCAAGGACTGGCAACATAAAATACAGGATGCTAAACAGGTCTACAGTTACATATAGTGCTGAAATGTAACTATACATGTAAAAAAAGCCAAGTCCCATAAACACTACATAACTTGAAAAGATAGAGTGGCTATGATTCACTGCTTTAATACTGTATATCTCCAAAAAGGATATAACTTAGCACTGTATATTATAATTCTATCCACAGTGGACGGTTAATGGTGACTTCAATAACAGAGGGAGCTGGTGAGGTTTTGCATTCAGCTCTTGTGTCTGCCCCTTGAGGAGAGGACTGAGGCTGGAGGATCGCAGAGTAGTGGGAGGTGTGGGGGGAATGAAGGAAGGGAGGGAGGGGGTTGAAATAAACATTTTCAACTGACCCAGGTTGACTCTGGCCCTGTTTGTTCTTTCTACTGGTGAGGTCTGAGGCTCAGCAATTGGAGTTTATTTATCTAGCTGGGGCACTGTGGCTTGCCATTCACCTACAATAATGCCTCATAGACCTTTCATTCTCTTGTAGCAGACCCTGAACTGGAAGACTGTGTATTTTCTGATTAATTATAGCATTTACCTTGCATTTTTGTTTAGATAACTGTTCCAAACACTGAAACGTCCACATGTTTCCCTCATGCTGCTAGGGCTCTAGAAGGTACCTACTGTTCCCCTTGTGCTGCTAGGGCTCTAGAAGGTACCTACTGTTCCCCTCGTGCTGCTAGGGCTCTAGAAGGTACCTACTGTTCCCCTCGTGCTGCTAGGGCTCTAGAAGGTACCTACTGTTCCCCTCGTGCTGCTAGGGCTCTAGAAGGTACCTACTGTTCCCCTCGTGCTGCTAGGGCTCTAGAAGGTACCTACTGTTCCCCTCGTGCTGCTAGGGCTCTAGAAGGTACCTACTGTTCCCCTTGTGTTGCTAGGGCTCTAGAAGGTACCTACTGTTCCCCTCGTGCTGCTAGGGCTCTAGAAGGTACCTACTGTTCCCCTCGTGCTGCTAGGGCTCTAGAAGGTACCTACTGTTCCCCTCGTGCTGCTAGGGCTCTAGAAGGTACTTACTGTTCCCCTCGTGCTGCTAGGGCTCTAGAAGGTACCTACTGTTCCCCTCGTGCTGCTAGGGCTCTAGAAGGTACCTACTGTTCCCCTCGTGCTGCTAGGGCACTAGAAGGTACCTACTGTTCCCCTCGTGCTGCTAGGGCTCTAGAAGGTACCTACTGTTCCCCTCGTGTTGCTAGGGCTCTAGAAGGTACCTACTGTTCCCCTCGTGCTGCTAGGGCTCTAGAAGGTACCTACTGTTCCCCTCGTGCTGCTAGGGCTCTAGAAGGTACCTACTGTTTCCCTCGTGCTGCTAGGGCTCTAGAAGGTACCTACTGTTCCCCTCGTGCTGCTAGGGCTCTAGAAGGTACCTACTGTTCCCCTCGTGCTGCTAGGGCTCTAGAAGGTACCTACTGTTCCCCTCGTGCTGCTAGGGCTCTAGAAGGTACCTACTGTTCCCCTCGTGTTGCTAGGGCTCTAGAAGGTACCTACTGTTCCCCTCGTGCTGCTAGGGCTCTAGAAGGTACCTACTGTTCCCCTCGTGCTGCTAGGGCTCTAGAAGGTACCTACTGTTTCCCTCGTGTTGCTAGGGCTCTAGAAGGTACCTACTGTTCCCCTCGTGCTGCTAGGGCTCTAGAAGGTACCTACTGTTCCCCTCGTGCTGCTAGGGCTCTAGAAGGTACCTACTGTTCCCCTCGTGCTGCTAGGGCTCTAGAAGGTACCTACTGTTCCCCTCGTGCTGCTAGGGCTCTAGAAGGTACCTACTGTTCCCCTCGTGCTGCTAGGGCTCTAGAAGGTACCTACTGTTCCCCTCGTGCTGCTAGGGCTCTAGAAGGTACCTACTGTTCCCCTCGTGCTGCTAGGGCTCTAGAAGGTACCTACTGTTCGCCATTTGGAGTAGGTCATTCATGCTTTCTGTATATGTTATTTTCCCCACTTCTACAGTCTCTTTTTAAAACACAAATCCCAAGTCACTGTGTAATATTTGCACAGCTTGTCTGTGTGTACGTGTCTGTCAAGATCATCAAAACTGTGTCAAGAAGGATGGGTTTAGTTCATGTGGGCTACCAGTACATACTTGTACATTACATGTAAACATTTATTTTCCACTCTTAATGCTCTATTCAAAGCTTTTTGCTGGTCTTTGGTGGTATATTTTACCTACTACAAAATATCAAACCTTTTGGGTAATCTATTGTTGCCATAGTAATAATGCTATAGCTAAACATATATTACATCCAGAAAAAACAGCTCCCTACCCAGGCAATATACTTTTTCTTCTAAGTCCTGCTTGAACTGGTGAGAGAAATGTGTCCTGAGAGAGAAGCCATACTGTTGTTTTTAGGGAATGGGAAAATGTTGAAGTGTATACCCCTAAAACCTTCAACCCCAATGCTCCCCCACCCCCACCCTCATCTCCCTGCACTTTATTATTCCCCTTTTCTTCCGACAGACAATACACGCTAGGTCACATTCTCCCCAGGTCCCACCCATGACTGCTAGCCGACTTTCCTGTGTTGTTGCTTGCTCTTCATTGCTTCTGAGGTAGCAAAACATGTTCAAAAGAAAACAACATATGACTAACAAAAAAAGGTTCCTTAGCTGAATTTAGCGTGCATTATTAGTCAGCACTCTGTCTGTATTAGCCAACCAGTGGAAGTCGTCTGTCCACCTAGAGAAAGAACCGCTTAGGCTTGTATCTGTCACAACCCCATATGTACACCTTAACAGGTACCATATGTTTAACTACCACACCTTTCCTCAGTTTGAAGAAACCTACTCCCATATGTTTCTGACTAGCACCAACTACTGGTTTATATACCACCAATAGTATATCAACATTCAGAGCAGACAAGTCCCAGCTAAGGCTGTAGTGACAGTGTACAGCAGGGATGTGCATTATCAGGGTCAGAAAACAAATTCTCTCTAAAACACTATTTTCTACTGTTCTATGGCACAAGTTTTAGCACATTATCCTGGGCTAGGTTAGGGTTGGCTAGAATGGGGTAGGCCAGGTAGGGTATAAGGTAGGCTAAGGTAAGGACCCTGGTGGTCTGACTTCACAAACAGCCGGACATCGATACTAGCACGGTGGCAAACGTGACATTTGGGTGGGAGTTGAGTTGGGGACAGATATGGCCTGAGGATATATGATGGGGGGCAAATCCTCTCAGGAACTTCCAGCTGGCCAAGTGTGAGCCCAGGAGGCCTCATATCAGCACCCTCATCCCTCATATGCGGTCAGAATACGCCTCTGCATGTGTTGACAAGAAGACCCTATAGATGTGCGTTCTGTACTGAGAAAATATTAAGCCTTTTACACTTGCTATTTTTAAAGTTTGAGTCCGGACTGTAAGTTGTTGATGAATAAAATAATGCTCTTTAGACACTCATCTTTTCTAAGAGAGCAATGAACTTCTCTGTTCTATTAGGAAATATTTCCTCCCTTTTGTAAAAGTGTGTGTGTGTGTGTGTGCGTGTGCGTGTGCTTGTGTGTGTGTGTGTGTGTGTGTGTGTGTGTGTGTGTGTGTGTGTGTGTGTGTGTGTGTGCGTGCGTGCGTGCGTGCGTGTGTGTGTGTGTGTGTGTGTGTGTGTGTGCTTGTGTGTGCGTGCGAGAAGATCTAACCTCTCCTTGTTACCAAACCACTTACTTTTCATTCAACTCTGAGCAGCTTTGTCAATGGGCTATTGGGGGAAACAACACAGGCAGAAACTTTAGAAACATGGGCACTGCCTCTTAAAGGAACAGCATTCCTTTTCAGCATTTGGGCATTTCACTCAGAATGACTCCATGATTAGGCATAACAAACCCATATGGCTACATCTAACAACCTCCTTTCAGAAGACAAACGGTTAGCTTATTTAATGTGTATGAAATACACACCAGTACATTACCAAAATACTGTGATCATGACAAATTACACTGCGATAACTTCACATCTTGTTTGTGAGTCAGACTCAGACAACTCAACTACAATCTGACAAGTAAATCTGAAAATCGTTGGCTTCACCAATCTGACAAAAACTCAAACACAGTGTGTCAGACCACAGGCATTTCATTGACAACAGTAGTAGTAGTCCCCTTCCCAGCCAAAGTGTTGGTACGGAATAAAATACACAGATACTGAGTGAGTGTTTATACTACAACTGCTGTGACTCTTTTTAGAATGTGCAAAACAGGTGGGATATCTTCAGTTGTATTAACATATTTTTTGTAGGAAAGGGGGTGCTTTTATTGTTGAATGGAATCCAAGAATAGTTAAGGACCACACAGGGAGCTAGGGGGGAGGGTCAGCTCCTCAAAGATGGCTAACGATTCACACAGCCCATCTGCTCTTGGGATCAGGAGTGCGGCAAAAGCCTAGGGGGGCTTAAAAGGAATTTGGCAGTGTGAAAACCAAATAAAGCTGCCCGAATATGCACCGATAACCCAGCCTGCACACAGAAAGGACTGCAAATAAAACATGGATCATGGAACCACCATGGCAAACAACACAAGGCTGATGAGAAGAACAAGAGAAGGCCTGCATTTGCAGTGAACACCAATACTAGCTCCTTGTGTGCAATAAAGTAGGAATATCTTGACCCATTCTCCATTCCCAATGCAAAGCAACTATGGCATCAGCAAAAAAACACACTCAAAAGTGCAGATCTTACAAAGTACCACAGCTTTCAATGTTTACAAAAGATTACAAAGAAAAAAAACAACACATTTTTGTATATCACCCAATCATGAATAACAACTGTAGAGGATCGTCTCTACAAAAAACAACCATCTCAACTACTGATCGACAAATCAGTCAGACAGCACCCATACAGTTTCCTGTCCCCCCTTCAGTAGTTTAGATGGCAAAATGTCTACAACAAGTTCATTTGGGCAAAAAAATGACCCCTTTCTCCCCTTCCCAGACAACCCCCCCAAACCATACCCCAAAACTGAAACGCCAGACTCACCTTCAACCCACAGTTGCTCAATGTCCGTCTCAATGGCAGCAACCCGCAAACCCACAGACAAGGCACCGAACACAAGCAGTCCAATGAAAAGGACTTTTCCACAATGTCGCTGGATGTGACAGCCCAAAGAAAACAGAAGAGCCTGGAACCTCGCCCGAACCCACAACGGGGCTTTCTGACCCACAGCCTTCCCCTAAAGAGACAAGAGGAACATGGAGGGAGAGAAGAGTGTTATTACATTGTTATTACACATTAATAACAACATATTGCATTACATGGAATGTATGGCTATGGCATAGACGAGTACAAGTGTTCACTAATGGAAGACTACATTGTTTCTAACTGTAAGATAAAAAAAGTATATAGTAGTCTTTCTAGTATTACTAAGATTCAACTACAAGGGCAGAGAATGCTATGCTAATAAGATAGCTAACTTGAGTATGACTTTCATTGTGATAACGTGACATACTTAAGGGCATGTTCAACATGACAGTATCTACTGTATTAGTCAGCTACTTGAGAGTCTTCATGTCAGTTGTCCTGTAAGCAAATCATATCTATGTGAAATACATCACTGAGCTAATGTCAGATCTAGAGACCATGTGAATATCAGAATAGAACCAGCCAGAACCCTATTTGATATTAGGTCATTGAGGGCCCAACATAAAAAAGAGTAAAGCATTGGCCAGTCTTTGGATTGGAATTGGCCCTCACAGTTGGCACAAGCGAGGTCAGGGTGCCACTCATCACCAGAGGCATGGGGGTTTGCTATGGAATCAAAACCCATGACATCACAATTATGGTTAAATGGTTTGGACTTAACAAAAATAAACAACATAGTTGTCAAATGGGATATCAACTACTCTATGCTGTTCTTGTGTAGCCTACTACACATGAATAATACACTATTAACAACTAGGGTTAAATAAGCATCTAATAGAGGCAATCATGTTTGCATACTGCCTCACTCATTTCATATGTATATACTGTATTCTATTATACTGTATTTTAATCAAAGCCACTCCGGCATTGCTCAATGTAATATTTCTATATTTCTTAATTCCATTATTTAACTTTTAGATGTGTGTTTTTTGTTGTGAATCGTTTTGGATAGTACTACACTGTTAAATATTACTACTCTGTTGGAGCTAGGGACAGCATTTTGCTCCACCAGCAATAACATCTGCTAAATATGTGTATGTGACCAATACAATTTGAGTTGAACACTTCTGTGTACTTGGACTAGGACTTCCATTTTTGTCCAATCTTACCATATTTCCTTTTTTAAACACTCAGCCAGCTGCCCCTAACAACCTCCCGGTAAAACATATGAAACCCAATGCTGTTGTGCACTAACGCAACTTCTAGTTTTAAATGGAAGTTGAAAGATTACAAGATTGCACATATTTGAGTCAGGAGTGATGTAGACTATACCGTACTTCACTTTATAGGCTACATACCTTCTTACAGGCTATGCAAGGATTTGACAATAAGCAGTTTCTATACCAAAAATCCCTTCTCCTATAATTTAAAATTAAAACACTGTCTGAAGACCTTCTACTATACCCTTTCAAACTTTACAAACAATGTCACCGGTCTAGTACAGACACTGGACAGATGTTTTGGTTTCACTTAGGAGTTTTGACACATTTCCAAGCGTTCATGCGGTCCAGTGATGCTTTGTCAGATAAAACGTAATCAGTGAATTCCTCTGTAAGACCCTACTGCATTTTCAAACAAACTAGCCCACAACGGGGACCCTGAGTCTAACTGGTTACAAACAGAGTTGAACAGATCCCACACACGCAGAAATAACTATTTTGAGTTGTATGGCTTCTAAAAATGAATGGATAAAGTTATTCTCATTCATAGGGGGATCGGGGCTGGAAGTGTAAAATCACTGCGTGCCAGTAAATGTTACAATGTAACACCGAAATATCACTAGAGTGTAATATCACCGTGTATATCACATTGTATGACATTTTGACATAAAACTCCCTCAATTGATATTCCTCCATTCGAGTAGTAATAACTTCAGTTTCCGCAAAAATACCAGAACATAACACTCATTCACAGAGACGATGAATGAAACATTAAGCATATTCCATCGAAAGCATTTCATCACCTTAGAAATCTGTTTTAATGCGAAAGCAGCGTGGCAGTAGCTGGGTCTCCGGAGAAGATCTGAGTTTACTGGCGGCGGGGAACGCATATAATTCGGGGGTAAATCTCCAAAAACACCGGCCCCTGGGACTCTGGGATCCGAGGCCATAGTCCAAACAAGAAAACAAAGCACAGAGCAAAGCAAGAGAGAAACAGTGCGAGTTCAGCAAAAGCGACAATAATCCAAGATAGAATACTAGCGCATCCACCGGGTAAAAGTTTGGATAATATATTCTAGTCTTTCCTTGAGCCAAAGTCTTGCAACTCCATCCCAACATTATGTGCCCAAATCCGTATAGATCCTTCAGTCTTCATCCGTCCTAATAGCTTATAAAACAACGTTTCGAAGTAGGAACGTCTCGATCAGATCTCTAAGTCTGCCTCTGATCCCGTAGCAGTAACATTTGGAGAAGTTAGCCCCTCTGCAAATCCTGAAAAGGGTGGTTTGATGGAAAAGTGCTCTGGTTCTCATTGGCCAAGGAAGAGGCAAATTACTTTGCAAACATCTCCTATTATTAGCTGCTAAGCAACAGCTCACCAAAGTAGAGAGAGGGGGAGACCACCCAGGCAGCCCTTCAAATCGAGGGGAGGGGGAGAGCGAGGGGGCGTCAGAGAGAGGAACTCTTTCAATAAACTCAGCACACTGCTGCCTGCGCTGTTCTGCACACTCCCAATTGCCTTATCTCGGTTATAAGAAGCAATCACACATGCCATCTATTGATAAAACAGACACTTTATTTTTTAATCCAGAGTCGGATATAAATAAAAGTAGAAATTAATCGAGTAGTTTCTCACACATAAATACAAGGGACTGAATAGTCTAAATTGTGTACTAAACTAGCCTTATTTATTGGCAGGAGAGTTTTCAACTCTATAAAGTAAAACAAGTGTTAACTGTAAAACATTCAATGTTACTTTTAAAAATGGTTTAAACAAATTTTAACTCTCAGACTATGGTGCACACCTTCAAAGTGAATTCCTTTGCTTGACTTTGGCCTATATAAATCTCACTATTTCATTAAACAAGATATACTCTGTTTGGTACTGTATTGTGTGTGCAGGGGTTGTGTCTATCTACAACTAATTGCTAAGGATTTACTGACATGTTTAATTCCACTGTGCTGTGCAGTTTACCAAACAGCTGTGATGAGTGTGTGTGGTGTTGGTCTTCAACATTGACAGCTGCAGGTTCTACTTGCCCTGGTGTAGGGCATTTCACTTCTAACAGGGTTTGAGCAGACCCTCCTACTATTGCCAGGTAGTTATTGGTTTCCTCTGTCACAGCCTACTGTCAAGTACTTCAGTCTAACTTTGTTTACCTGAGTCTGAAGGCAATATAGTTTATTATAGAGTGAATGTAAGACATGTATACACCAGGAATGGTGTAGGCCTGCACAAAAGCAATATAAAGTATAGATTATTTGTGCTCTATTGAATAAATAAATGCAGTCAGGAGTGAAAAAAACCCCATGCACTTGTCTTGATAACCACTTTATTACAGAAAATTAAATGCCAACAAATGATTATGGTTGGCATACATAACAATCAAGATGGGACAACAAACTGCTGATAAGTTAAATAAACCTGCTACTTGCACTTTGGATGTGTAACAACAGCAATAGTTGACACTTTATGGAACCATTAAGGGTATTTCCTTCCAGCTCTACAATCCTTTCATCTTGTACATTGTTCAAAAACTGTGAAGAGAATGACTTCACATTTAAATAGATTAGCACACACCTACATGACTGAGACATACTCTCTTGTTGTCTTACGCATCCTTTGGCCAATTTATAAAAAACATTTCAGTTGGTGGATAACATGTAGCTTTCAACCCAGGCCTTCAAGATGACCATTGGACTGGCAATTTGATTTAGACTGACTTAAAAAAAGAGAAGTGTGATACTTGACAAGCATACATGTATAATTGCAACTATATCAGTATACATACACAACGTTACATACTGTAGGGGATTTTTGATTTAATTCAATGCAAACCTCAGACTCCAGGTCTAGCCTACATACTGTGTGTGAGTGTGGACAGAGATGAGTGGGAAAGGATATTCATATCATGGTGGCATACAGGGGTGGTACTAGAGATCAGCTAGTTACTCAATTTGTTCAATTGGATGAGGGGAAAAGGCAACTGGAAATTGGAGCTAATATGGAATGTGAGGAATTGCCCTGTGTGGTAAGGGGCCCCTTGAAGCCTAACAAACTGAGGGAGGTCTGGTCCGAGGTCTAGAGGCCTTGAATAAATAAACCCCAGAGATGACCATGCGCTGTCCAGATATCTCCCCAATATAAACCACTCCCTCTCGGGCCCTGGCCTGCCTGCCTAGCCCCGGTTCTGTATGTGCAATTGCAAAGTGGACACAGCTTAAGCATATTCCTGGACTAAAAAGCATGTTCAATGGGTATTCTCCCTTGAAATAGGTTTTTAGTCCAGGACTAGTCTTAGGGACTGCACACACCACACCTAATGTTGATCTGCCGTTCATCTGCAATTCTTTCGCCTTCTGTTTGGCCCGGTGTGTTTAAGGGACCACCTGCCGGTAGGTATCTGACTGCTGACATTTTCGGACAGTTTTCACTTGGTTGGCAAATTATGCCAGCAAATTAAGTCTGGAGCGGTACTCTGTTCAGAGGTGCTAAGTACTCTCAGCTGGCAAACTCTACTGGTGTCCATGCCTTTAATATGTGTCCAGGAAACCAACCCATAAGGGTAGAACTTGGCATATCGGCAATTTTTGTGCATCATATGAAAGTCAACAAAAGTAACTTTAGTTTTGTAGATACATTAATTTCCATTTTTTTTTTAACAATCGTGCAACTACTTGTAACTTCATATGGCTGATAGGCTACATATAACTTCATTGCTATGATGTGTGAATACAGCATTCTGGTAACCAGAACAATTACAATGTTCAACATGGTATAAGGTATTCTTTTTCAGCAGGGACCACATTTTTCTGCCAACATTTCTGGGGACCAGATTTTTCCCCAAAGAATTTCTCACTCCACCCACCCCAAATCTAATGACACCTTAAAATCAGTACATTTAGACTTTGACATTAACAAATATCCTTCAATTCATTGCATTTTCATCTCTTATCAAAATGAAAAGAAACCAATAAATACACTTACTCAATAAAATTGAATTTTCTAATTAACTTTCCCAAAAACATGGAATATAGTCCCATACAATAATCAGTACTCTTGATTTGTTCCAAAAATAATTGGTGATCCCACTGCAGTTCCCCCCAAACCCACTAGGGGTCGCGACCCCGACTTTGAATACCACTGATTTAAGTTCAATTTATTTTACGTTATTGCAACAGATAAATTCCATAAAGAGTGCACTAATTCCACCTTCAACCCACATTTGTCCACTTTTAAACAATATTTGTCCAAACAGAACCCATTACAATCGATTACAATCACTATTAACTAAATGGATTTCAGGTTTGAATAAATCAATAACCAAAACATATCACAATCATTTATTTGAATCAACAAGTGCCAAACCGTAATGATAACAGTGCAACAGTATTACAAGTAATAGCAGTAGTATATTTACACAGTAATAAGCACGCAGCACAAATATGTGTACAATCCATGGAGGGACCTATTCTTAGGTCATCCTCTATTCTTAGGTACTGTTAACTTCTATCATTTACTCTTAAGAAATCTTTTCACTGCTGGTGATTGAAGCAACAAAAAGACACAGCGAACCAAACCAATATTCATTGAGCGCATGTTTAATGAATGTTTACGAAGGGCTTTCTTAAGTATTGGTAAGCCAAAAGGTGCATTGTAGCAGAATGACGTGTACATGTAAGTATTGAAGGGATGTCTTTAAAAGAAGAGACCTGCCACACAGCCAGAGATACGATTCATTATGATCATGTATTTCTTTCCCCCTTTGTCATGTAATGAATGGTCTGGTTCCCTTAAAGAGGTATTGTCAGACTTTGGCAGGTGGCAACGATGGCAGAATCAAACTTTGTTTATGGGTCTCTCATCAACTTATCATTTATGTATCTACCTATTATGTACCTATATTGTGAGGTGGGTTGGGGTTGAATTGAGAGAAAGCGAGGAGAACAGACTACAAATAAAATGCATTGACATGTGTAGTCAGTGCTCTGTGACATCATTGCATCATGAACCATTGAAACATAATATGAAATTATGCACTGCTCTGGTCTTTGCAAGTTAAAAACTACAAACTGGGACACATAAGCAAAGAGTATGTATCATATATCATCTGACGGGAACAGTTCAATCACCCAGAAGAGCTTTGCGTCCATAAAAGAAAACATATCACACAGGGGAATGCATTTAATCTGGCAACACTAAATAAAAATAGCCGGTTGCCAGACTGTCTGACAGACTCAATTAAATACATTAACTGGTGACAAAACCTGTGCACATGGCCCAACATGGCTTTGTCTGGTCTGCTGACTGTGGTGCAAATCATTTATCATACCTCTAACCTGCTGCACAGCTTGTTTAGCTAGCTGAAAGCCATGGTGGTTTACTACTGAGATATATCGGAGTTGGTGTGCCTCACGTTCCTATAGGTTATTATACTATACATGGATCCCCCCCCCCCCACACCCTTTGTTAAAGTAGCATAAGCAAGTGTTATTTCTGTTGAGCTGCTTAAAAAGACACTGTGTGTGTGTGCTTCTGTGCGTTGAGGTGGGCGTGAGGGTTGAACGGAGGCATGGGGGACGCAGCAGTGTCTCAAAAGGTAGGGCTGCAAAAAAGGGAGGAAATTAGTTTGTGCCTCAAGAACAGAGAAGACAAATTGAGGAAGTGTTCTGTTAATGTGTAGAGGTCAGCAACAGACATGCTGGTTTTTGCCACTTGGGTGGCCTAGCCAGTCTCTCACCCTCCAACATGCTCAGCCCTCCAGCCCCAAAACCACCCACCCCAAAAGTCCCAAACTCCACCCCACCACACACACACTCCTCCCTTGGAGCAGAGCTTCTCTTCCCTTTCCCCCTAGATGTCATTTGGTCAGTTTGACCAGCACCCATTTGGCCTGGAAGCCAGGGCAGGGTACTCCTCCACAAGGACGGATGTCAACCAGCTCTCTCGCCTGGAGAGAGTCCCAAATGGCACCCTAATCCCTATACAGATTTATTTACTGCACTACTAAAATGGGGAATATGGTGCCATTTGGGACACAGCCTCTTGGACCAGCTCCTGGACAGTATTTATATTACTGTCTACATGTCGTCTCCATTGGCTTCACAAGGACCACTGCACTTACACTACTTCCTGCAACTGCCAAAGGCACATTACACCACTGCCTGCCTGTTAACATTAGTATCTTTATTTGGATTAGAGCCTGCCAACGTTCACGGCTAGCCATGCAGCTGAGCTGACACAGAGGTACGGAGGTGTGGACAGAGGAAATCAACAATCATAAAAAATAGCAGTGGTACATCTAGAAGACATTAAACATTCAATTTCTTTTCATCACTTTGAAAAAGTTCCCAAACTGTTGAGTGACCACTCTAATTAATTTCATCCTTTATAGTCTGTCCATGGTGGTGGGACATGTTTTATCATAGTAACAAATAGCCCTATGGAGACTAACCCAGAGACGAGAGCTGATATATGATCTGTTGGATGACATCTGATCCCGAACCCTGGAAAACACAAGCATCTGCCACATTCGGACCAGAGAGGTGGGGACTGACACTGAACATAGAGCTGGTTAACTCCTAACCTAACTAACACAGCCACAAGGACTTGGGAGTTGGCTGCTGTATAAATATACAAACCTGGCTTTAAAAAACAACCCATGCGCCACATCTCATAAATTGGACTTGATGCTCTAAGGTCAGAGGCTGCAGAAAGGGTTAAAGCAGGAAGAAGAATGAAAATAACATTATCTTTAATTTATGTTAACATTTATCTGCGTATGCAAGTCTTTAAATGGCCACAAAAAAGGAGTCCTTCGAAGATTTTACAATAACTTTTGTATCGGGACTTAAATCTACTGTCTGTATAAAGAAAATAAAAAAGCAAAAGTGAGTTGAAAGTTTAGTTATTCGAGCATCACTAACGGCAAAAACAAAAGAAGAGAAAAGACAGACAACATAATTACTCTGCCAATGACGATAAATGACTATTGGTCACGGACACAATATGAAGCAGGCCACTGTAAATCACACGACAGACGGAGCACCTTCCTGGAGATCTGTCGTCGTTTGTGACTATGGAACTTCAGACCTGTAATTTAAGAAATGCGCTGGCGAAAGAATGTAATAAATCTTTGACAGCAAAGAAAAAAAGTCAAGAGACCAACTCCTAAATTTCTATCAGTTTGTGAACGTGGGAGGGATTATGTGTTACTTGATGAGATCTCACTGGGTGGTCCAGCCCACCATTTTTGTGTACAAATAAACTTAACCCCAATGTGCTGCTCTGGTCCTCTGCTGCACCACACGGCATAGACACAGACTACCAGGCTGTATAGTCGTGTGAAGAAATGTGTGTGTAGACGACAACACACGGACCGAACAAACACTTAACAAAGCATTATAGAATCACCCAGAAATAACAGACAAGACTCACACAAAGAACACCACAAACTGATCCTTGGGATAAATAAAATTGCTTTTATTTGGACACAATGTAAAAAAAGACAATGGAGATGGTGGGGTGATGTGTGGAACTGCCTGGTGGTCAGTTAGTTTGCCTCACTGCTCTGGTCTGTTGGATCGGTCAATAAGGCGTTGTTCCATCAGTCAGTCTTCCCCCTTGTCTAGATCTCCATCAGCTGGTCAGTTCCAACGATCACCTCGTTAGTCCTTTCAGCTACAGGTGAGAAGAAACCTCTCACAATTAGACATTTGAGTTAGAAGATTATGAACTTTTGTTCTTCCGTAGAACCTAGTATTTGAGATGGAACAGTGTTCGATAAACTGAAGTCAAGTTCTGGTCTTTGAAGTACTTTTCAAGCAGAAATTAAGTCACAAGGCAGTTAACATGCTCAACTCAGACAAAAAGTATGCAGTGCATTGCAAAAGTATTCAGACATTTTGGATGTCTTCACATTTCGTGTTACAAAGTGGGATTAAAATGGATGTAATTGTAATTTCTTTTGTCAACAATCTACACAAAATACTCTGTCAAAGCGGAAGATTTTTTTATGTACACTACCGTTCAAAAGTTAGGGGGTCACTTAGAAATGCACGTTTAAAAAGAAAAAGAAAAGCAGATTCTTTTGTCCATTAAAATAACATCAAATTGATCCGAATTACAGTGTAGACATTGTTAATGTTGTAAATGACTATTGTAGCTGGAAACGGCTGATTTTTTAATGGAATATCTATATAGGCGCACAGAGGCCCATTATCAGCAACCATCACTCCTGTGTTCCAATGGCACATTGTGTTAGCTAATCCAAAAAGATAATTTTAAAAGGCTAATTAATCATTAGAAAACCATTTTGCAATTATGTTAGCACAGCTGAAAAATGTGTTGATTAAAGAAGCAATACAACTGGCCTTCTTTAGACTAGTTGAGTATCTGGAGCATCAGCATTTGTGGGTTCGATTACAGGCTCAAAAAGGCCAGAAACAAAGACTTTCTTTTGAAACTTCTCGGTCTATTCTTGTTCTGAGAAATGAAGGCTATTCCATGCAAGAAATTGCCAAAAAACTGAAGATCTCATACAACGCGGTGTACTACTTCCTTCGCAGAAAAGCGCAAATTGGCTCTAACAAGAATAGAAAAAGGAGTGAGAGGCCACAGTGCACAACTGAGCAAGAGGACAAGTACATTAGTGTCTCCAGTTTGAGAAACAGACGCCTCACAAGTCTTCAACTGGCAGCTTCATTAAATAGTACCCGCAAAACACCAGTCTCAACGCCAACAGTGAAGAGGCAACTCCGGGATGCTGGCCTTCCGAGTTCCTCTGTCCAGTGCCTGTGTTCTTTTGCCCATCTTAATCTTTTCTTTTTATTTGCCAGTCTGAGATGTTTTTTTCTTTGCAACTCTGCCTAGAAGGCCAGCATCCCAGTGTCGACCTCTTCACTGTTGACGTTGAGATTGTCCATATACCACAAACCCCTGAGGAAGCTTATTGCTATTATAAACTGGTTAACAATGTAACTAGAGCAGTAAAATACATATTTTGTCATAGCCATAGTATACGGTCTGATATACAATGGCTATCAGCCAATCAACATTCAGGGCTAGAACCACCCAGTTTTAATGGTGCTTTTAGAACAGCTACCTTTTTTAATGGCTGTGATGGGAGAAAACTGAGAGATCAACAACATTGTAGTGAGTCAACGCTAATGACCTAAATGACAGAGTGAAAAGAAGAAGACAAATGTACAGAATTTACAAAAATATGTATCTTGTATGCAACCAGCAAAGGAAGACACTTCGCTGGTTGCGTAACACTTTTTGTTTGGTGAAAATCCAACACGGCACTGAGTAAATGCCTCCTTTTCAAGCATGGTGGTGGCTGCATCATGGTATGGGTATGCTTGACATCGGCAAATACTTTTTCAGGATAAAAAGAAACGGGATGGAGCTAAGCACATGCAACATCCTAGAGGAAAACCTGCTTCAGTTTGCTTTACTCCAGAGACTAGGAGAGGAATTCACCGTTCAGCAGACCAATAACCTAACACAAGGCTAAATCTAAACAAGTTGTTTACCAAGAAGAACGTGAATGTTCCTGAGTGGCCAAGTTACAGTTTTGACTTAAACCTGCTTGAAAATCTGTTAAGACTTGCTGTCTAGCCATGATCCCCAACATCTTGACAGAGCTTGAAGAATTGTTAAAAGAATAAATGGGCAAATATTGCACAATCTAGGTGTGTAAAGCTTTTATAGAATTACCCAAGAAGATCCACAGCTTTACAATCGATGCCAAAGGTGTTTCTAACATGTATTGACTCAGGGAACTGAATACTTATGTAACGACATTTTAGTAATTTAATTTCTCTTGAAAATAATATGATTTTTCTTCCACTTTGACAAGAGTATTTTGTGTAGATTGTTGAACAAAACAAAAAGCATAATGAATCCATTTTAATCCCACATTGTAACACAGTAAAGGGAATAAATCCAAGGGTTTTGAATACTTTTACAAGGCACTGTATATTTTCACCATGTGCCAAATCATACACATTTCTAGGATTTCGACACTTTCCCTCTCAATGACAGATGGATCAGGATTTCAAGAGAAAAACAAGATGAACGCAGATGATTCTTTCCCTCACATAAGGGTGATGCCTAACAGCCTATTGAGACAAACCTGAGGAGAGCCTGCTATCCATCCGGAGCAAAAAAGCTAATCCAAACTAAACCGGGGAAAGTGATTCATGATCCATAAAAATACATTTTAGTGTGAAGGAATCCGAACAAAGGCTCTGTTTTTGCATTCAAAGTTAGGAGGAAAGAGAAACAGAGCATGAAACACCAGGAGAGCAGTGTATTTGTGAGGGAGAGGAGGGGAGGAGGAAGAGCATATCTGTCTCCCTGAAGCATGGAGAACAGTCTTCTTTCTTTATGAAGCAGCAGCAACCACCTGCAGAGTCCCACCGCCACCTGACTGCTTGTGCAGTCAGAAGACGTCTGTCTGGTCTGGTCTGGTCTGGTCTGTCTGTCTGTCTGTCTGTCTGTCTGTCTGTCTGTCTGTAGCTGCCTGACAGGGTGGTCTCTCTCTCTCTCCACAGACACTTCCATCTAACTTCTTTATGAGTGGAGGCATAATTCTTTTACCAGTCATACTCCTCATTTATCCTCTGACGAGAGAGGCAACCCACCTGATACGGATGGTGTTCAGAAGCAAACTGAGCCCGTGAGGAGCAACTGCTTCAGGGGATTTACATATAAAGCAACTGCTCTTTGTTTCATATGGATATCATTTCTGTAAAAGAGAGCCCACTGTTCACAGTATGCATGTAATATGTATGTATACACAGTGGGCCAATAGCTTGGGGTGATAGAAGTCAAAGCTGTATGTCTGATGGATAGCCATGAATAGGACCACCCTGTGAAGCCAGATTGAAAGGGAAAATAAATACCTTTTACTTCAAAACTAAATGTTAGTATATCAATCCGAGACAGTCACTATAGTAGAGAAGGCTGTATCTAAGCACTATCCAACCTTACGGCGAAGGCAAAGTTCAGGTTTAACATTAATTTGGCCTTAATTATCCATATCATGTAAGAAGAAAGAAAATAACAGTACTTTTTATATCATTAAGATTAAACTATTCAAATTGAAGGGGAACTTGGCACTTTGATATGATGAGTCAAAGTGCTTTTGACTTCAGAACTTAAAAGAGAACGGTTGTTGGCATCCTCCGGGCTATTTCGAGACTTTATGGCAGTTATTATAAGTGATGCTTTTATAATGATAGGTTACATTAACCTCTGCTCTGTGGCACTCTGTTAGCCTTTTTTCAGGGGCTATCTTTGAATTGTGCTCTCTTGCTGTGCTGTGCTTTAAGCTTATAGGAGTTAGGTGGTGTTGGTGGCGAGGGAGGGGGATGGGGGTGGATGCTGGGCTGGGGGGCTGAGTGTATGGGAAGTACAAGGATCTAGCTTGTAATTTGGGATTTCTGGGAGCCGTTCCATAAGCCAGTGCTTTCCAGGTTATGGCAGGCTAATCAGGTCCAGTCGCACTCCGATAACCATAACTGGCTGGGAAGTTGGATGGGCAGGGTGGAAGGGGGTCGGTTGGGAGGGAGGTAAATGTTGCAGTATTTGGTGCAGGGGGCCATGGTGTAGCAACACCCTGTTGTTCAGTCAATTAGGCTGAGCAGGCCTTGGACATCTTAGGGGCGCCCCTGACAGTGTCATTGATGGAGAGGTTAGAGACCAGGCCAGGACCACCCGGAATACAACAGCCACCAGACACCCTTCCCCCCACCCCCACAATCCCCAAAACACACACAAACATACAAACACACAGGAACACACACACAACCCCCCAGCTTGATCAAGGACTATGGACAAGGGGATTAAGAATATTCCAAAAATAGGGTTAGGTTTAAATGCGCTTTAAGAAGGAGAATAAAACACATGGCACACGCAGGCGCGCGCCACACACACATTCACCCAGTCACATAAACATTGACCCACACAAGTTCACACCCAATAATCCCAATTTCTACTTTTGGAACATTCCTTTTGGATACAATACTACATGACTTGTAGCATGTGTCATTTCTGCCCGTTGAGGGACGCAAATTCAGGTACCTTTCTCAAACTCCCATTTTTTTTCCAGAAATCCCAGTGGAAAGTTTCCTGGATTTCCTACTTATTCTCTCCTGATTTGGGGAATCTACCAAACAGGATTTCTGGAAAACCTGGGATATTTTGGGGCACTGGAATCTACTGCTGCTAGTTAGAGTAGAGGGGAGTGGGACTGTGTGTGATAGCAAGGTGAGGTGAGGCAGTAGTATGCTCACCATCTGGCTCTATGCGCTGGGCACTCCCCACCAGGCAGTATTTGATGTCTGCACCTCGACCAATCACAGCATTACTGCAGATCACACTGCCCTGGATGTTACACCTGTAGAACAAACACAGAGCAGCATCAACTGTCAGTACCCCTTAAGAACTAGTACATTATCACACTGTGCAGCTTGTGGGTATCTGTGAAGACATCGCAGCAGAGTTGATTTCTGGCCAGTGGACACTGAAATAACACAGTCAAGATCCTGGTTTTATGTACTGTTTAAACATCTACTCCAATTTCAAGGAGGCCGTTTTCTGGATGAACAGTAACATTGTCCCGTTGTCTGTGGCTGCTTTAAACTGCACAGGCTCACACACACACACACACACACACACACACACACACACACACACACACACACACACACACACACACACACACACACACACACACACACACACACACACACACACACACACACACACACTTTCCAGGGATCACTTTGGCACTATAAAAACTGTATAACTTTATTTGCCCAGTTTGATGTTTACTTGACATGCCTGGGCCAGGCCAGGTTTTTTTTTCAGAGTGGAAGAAGAACATATTTACAATGAACACTTCTCTTTCATGTCTTCAGCTAATTGCCCAGCTGAGGGAGGTCCTTGTCCTTTCCTGCCTCTGACCCCCCTTAAAAGGAAACATGATCCCTCAGAGTTTTCAGCTGTCTTGTTTAATGTTCCTAAAGAGACTGGATTAGCATCCGTGTTTCCCCTGTATTCATTCATTGTTGCCGCCACACCAGTTATTTTATTTATGGAAAAATGCACTCAGTCTAAACTTAAAATGACTAAAACTAGACAAAGTATGCAGAAAAGATCATTGACATATATTTTTTATTATAATCTTTCAGAAGTAAAACAAAATGCTAGACAGTGTGAAAATAGAAAATGATTTAGATTAAATTACTATTTTGGTCATGGCTGGATTACTGGTGGGGCAGGCAGGGCACATGCCCAAGAGGCCTGATTGGGTTTCCCATTGGTTAGTTAGAATGGTTGAGCATAAGAACATAGAATTAGCCATGGCAAAATGCATAGAATTGCAGGAAATTAGTTCACACTGCACAATTTCCTCTCAGCTCCATGGAAAAATGTATCAAACTGCAGGAAACAATTTAAGCCGCACAAACGAGCTGACCACAGCCATTACCACACCGCCCACAACCTAAGACCCTATTGATCCAGAAACACCTGAACAACCCGGCCCCAAATCCCACACAACAGTTACCAGCGCTGCTAAAAGAAAACCTAGAGGAAAGACTGAGCATGCATTTTGAAGAACAACACCAGCCTCTACCTCGTGTGTGCTCCCGAGTGGCGCAGCGGTCTATGGCACTGCATCTCAGTGCAAGAGGCGTCACTACAGTCCCTGGTTCAAATTATTCTATATATTCTATTTCACCAGATAGGCCAGTTGAGAACAAGTTCTCAATTACAACTGCGACCTGGCCAAGATAAAGCAAAGCAGTGCGATAAAAAACAACACAGAGTTACAAGTGGGATAAACAAAAGTACAGTCAATAACGATAGAAAAATCTATATACAGTGTGTGCAAATGGAGTAAAAAGGTAAGGCAATAAATAGGCCAAAGTAGCAAAGTAATGACAATTTAGAAAATTAACACTGGAGTGATAGATGTGCAGGTGATGATGTGCAAAAGAGCAAAAAATGTAAATAAAAACCATATGGGGATGAGGTAGGTAGTTGGATGGGTTATTTACAGATGGGCTGTGTACAGCTGTAGCGATCGGTGAGTTGCTCAGATAGCTGATGCTTATAGTTAGCAAGGGAGATATAAGTCTCCAACTTCAGCGATTATTGAAATTTGCTCCAGTCATTGGCAGCAGAGATCTGGAAGGAAAGGTGGCCAAAGGAAGTGTTGGCTTTGGGGATGACCAGTGAGATACACCTGCTGGAGCGTGTGCTACGAGTGGGTATTGTTATGGTGACCAGTGAGCTGAGATAAGGCGAAGCTTTACCAAGCAAAAACCTATAGATGACCTGGAGCCAGTGGGTCTGGCGACAAATATGTAGCAAGGGCCAGCCGACGAGAGCATACAGGTCGCAGTGGTATATGGGGCTTTGATGACAAAACGGATGGCACTGTGATAGACTGCATCCAGTTTGCTGAGTAGAGTGTTGGAGAGTGTTGGCGAAGTCAAGGATGGTCAGTTTTATGAGGGTATGTTCGACAGTGTGAGTGAAGGAGGCTTTGTTGCGAAATAGAAAGCCGATTCTAGATTTAATTTTGGATTGGAGATGCTTAACATGAGTCTGGAAAGAGAATTTACAGTCTAGCCAGACACCTAGGTATTTCTAGATGTCCACATATTCTAAGTCAGAACCATCCAGAGCAGTGATGCTAGTCGGGCGGGTGAGGGCAGCGATCGGTTGAAATGCATGCATTTAGTTTTGCTAGCGTTTAAGAGCAGTTGGACGCCACGGAAGGAGTGTTGTATGGCATTGCAGCTTCTTTGGAGGTTTGTTAACACAGTGTCCAAAGAAGGGCCAGATGTATACAGAATAGTTTTGTCTGAATAGAGGTGGATCAAGGAATCACCCGCAGCAAGAGCGACATCATTGATACATACAGAGAAAAGAGTCGGCCCGAGAATTGAACCCTGTGGTACCCCCATAGAGACTGCCAGAGATCTGGACAACAGACCCTCCGACTTGATACACTGAACTCTGTCTGAGAAGTAGTTGGTGAACCAGGTGAGGCAGTCATTTGAGAAACCAAGACTGTTGAGTCTGCCGATAAGAATACAGTGATTGACAGAGTCGAAAGCCTTTGCCAGGTCGATGAATATGGCTGCACAGTACTGTCTTTTATCGATGGCAGTTATGATATCGTTTAGTACATTGAGCGTGGCTGATGTGCACCCGTGACCAGCTTGGAAACCGGATTGCACAGCGGAGAAGGTACGGTGTGATTTGAAATGGTCAGTGAGTGTCACCCCCTTTGTGTCACCCCCTTTGAAGAGGGGGATGACTGCGGCAGCTTTCCACTCTTTAGGAATTTAAGACGATACGAAAGAGCGGTTGAACAGACTAGTAATAGGGGTTGCAACAATGGCGGCGGATAATTTTAGAAAGAGAGGGTCCAGATTGTCTAGCTCAGCTGATTTGTACGGGTCCAGGTTTTGCAGTTCTTTCAGAACATCTGCTATCTGGATTTGGGTGAAGGAGAAGCTGGGGAGGCTTGGGCAAGTAGCTGCGGGGGGTGTGGAGCTGTTGGTCAGGGTTGTGGTAGCCAGGTGGAAATGTTTATTGAAATTCTCGATTATCGTGGATTTATCGGTGGTGACAGTGTTTCCTAGCCTGGGAGGAGGTGCTCTTAGTCTACATAGACTTTACAGTGTCCCAGAACCTTTTGGAGCTAGAGCTGCAGGATGCAAATCTCTGTTTGAAAAAGCTAGCCTTTGCTTTCCTAACTGACTGTGTGTATTGGTTCCTGACTTCCCTGAACAGTTGCATATCGCGGGGAATATTCAATGCTAATGCAGTACGCCACAGGATGTTTTTGTGCTGGTCAAAGGGCAGTCAGGTCTAGAGTGAACCAAGGGCTATATCTGTTCTTAGTTCTACATTTTTTGAAAGGGGCATGCTTATTTAAGATGGTGAGGAAATTCCTTTTAAAGAACAACCAGGCATCCTCTACTGAAGGGATGAGGTCAATATCCTTCCAGGATACCCGGGCCAGGTCGATTAGAAAGGCCTGCTCGCAGAAGTGTTTTAGGGAGCGTTTGATAGTGATGAGGGGTGGTCGTTTGACCGCAGACCCATAACGGATGCAGGCAATGAGGCAGTGATCGCTGAGATCCTGATTGAAAACAGCAGAGGTGTATTTGGATATTAGGATGGCCGGGGTGTTAAGCATATCCCAGTTTAGGTCACCTAGCAGAACAAACTCTGAAGATAGGTGGCAATCAATTCACCTATCTATGGTGTCCAGGGCACAGCTGGGAGGTTAGGGGGGGATCTATAACAGGAAGGCAACAGTGAGAGACTTAATTCTGGAGAGAATCATTTTTTTAATTAAAAGCTCAAACTATTTGGGCATAGACCTGGAAAGTATGACAGAACGTTGCAGGTTCTCTCTGCAGTAGATTGCAACTCCTCCCCCTTTGGCAGTTCCATCTTGAAGGAAAAAGTTGTAGTTGGGGATGGAAATATCAGAATTTTTGGTGGCCTTCCTAAGTCAGGATTCAGACACAGCAAGGACATCAGGGTTGGCGTAGTGTGCGGGGCTAGGGGCGCAGTAAAATAAAACAATGATAACTACCCTAAACAACAGTATACAAGGCACATTGACATTAGAGAGAGGCATAAAGCAATCACAGGTGTTGATTGGGAGAGCTAGCTAAGACAACAATGGATAAGACTACAACAGCTAATTAGCTAAGACAGCAACAACAGGTAAAATGGCAATGAATGAGCAGAGAGTGTCAGTTAACTACACACAAGGCCCGAGTTCGAGGCTGGGGCCGACAGATAAACAAAATAAACAAAATGGAGTACCGTGATGAATGAAAACAGCTCAGCAGGCATCAGCTATGTAGCCAGGTAGGGTCCAGTGAACAGCAATAGATGAAACAGGGAAGCCGTTAGGTAGTCATTACTGCGCTAGCAAGCGGGAGACACAGCGTTCATAAAGATTGCAGGCCGGGGCTAGCAGAAGCATCTTCACCGACGTCTGGCAAAGGCCGGTTGAGGACACAACGGGCGGAATTACATCGGCAAACCTGTCGTGATGGATCGGCGGGGCTCCATTTCGACAAAGGGTCCAGGCCAATTGGCAAAAGAGGTATTGTAGCTGAAGTAGTTAAGTTTGCAGGCCGGGAGATGCTCCTGGCTTGAGGCTAACTTGTGCTAGCTTCGGGACAAGGGCGTTAGCCACTATAGTCACTCAGTAGCAGCTAGCTGCGATGATGTGATGCAAAGGTCCAGAGCTTACGACAGGAATCCGGTGATGTAGTGGCTTCTAGTCGTGTTAGTGAAGAGTCCGGGAGGCATCATCTGTGTAGCCGAGTGATCATAGGGTCCACTGGCTCAAGGCTAGCTTCAGGGCTGGGACACTCAGTAGCAGCTCGCTAGTTGCGATGATCTGAAGTAATGGTCCAGAGCTTACGGCAGGAATCTGGTGATGTAGTGGAGAAAAGCAGTCTGGTATGCTCAGGGTTGATATCGTGCTGTGCAGACTGGCGGGTATTATCCAGGCTAAAAGCTTCTGGTGTCTGAGCTAAAGGTAAAGGCCGCTAGCAGTGCCTAACGATGACTAAATAGCTTGTAGCTATTTAGCTGGTGAGCATCTGATGGCTAGCTTCTGATGGAGGTTCGAGTTATAGATTCTAAAAATAGCAGATCCGTATCACATTGGTTGAGGCGGGTTGCCGGAAGGTAAGTTTAATTTGAAAATGAAAAAAAAGAGGTTGAAATATATACTAAAAAAGAATGAAAAAAAAACTAAATCCAGGCTGAATCACATTCGGCCATGATTAGCAGTCCCATATGGCAGCATCGTCCGGGTTTGGCCGTCATTGTAAATAAGAATTTGTTCTTAACTGGCTTATATAGTGAAATAAAAGGTAAAAACATTTTTAAAAAAATTTAAAAAAACAAACATGTAATTCGATATCGTCAGGTTTGTGTTGTTGAGGACATGCAGTAATGAAACATTATAGACAGTTCATCAAAGCTGAGACCGAGCACACCCCCATGTCGAAATAAACCCCCATGTTGTAATCATTATTAGCACTGAGCTCAGTCTAAACAATGGACTTCAGACAGTAGGTTGGTTTGGGGTCTAGGTTGGCAGTATACTCATTCCTTTGAGTGGAGTAGAAATTCTCTATGGTAAGAAGTCAATGATCTTTCAAATTCTCAGCCCAATCTTCATTTACTGTTAAATTTATTCATTATCAAAATTCCAAATTGTTTCTTCATACCTTTGATTGTGCAGTTTAAGTTTCATCAATAAAAAGAGGAAATCAATTAACCTCAATTCAGGATTTAATCTCATCTTCCCATATGTGACTGTCACAGTGAAACTCCAGACCCTGGGTGGCAGGCAGAGGCATCTACATCTCAGTACCAGCAGTTGGAAAGACTGAGGTAGTGGTGTTGGGTTAGGGTTAGTCAGCAGGGCTGGGGGAACCAACAGATTGAGCTCTGTGGGGCGGGCTGAGGAGCAACATGCATGAGCCTCTGACACGCTAGGCCCTGCATCCACTCACACAGGCAGGTTTGTATTGGCTGCTGTTGCACAGAGTGCATTCTATTCAGGTGGTGGTGGTAGGGTTGGAGGGAGAGGGGGTGAGGAGGGAGGGAACCCGGCTGGGGGGTGGATGGCAATTGGAGATTACAAGGATTGGAGTTTTAAACAGAGAGACCACCAAAGAAGCCCAACTGAAACACCACTAATTACTGACACTATGCTCCTCCTTGCTGTGAGCCCCCCCCCCCACTTTAACCACCCACCTCTTCCGCCGGCCTCCCTCGACCCCCCAAATATCCTTAGCTTTGTAAACAAGCCCTCCTACATGCAAACAAAGGGCCCAAAAATGCAAGTGCCTTCTTTAACATGCCAGGGATTTACTAATCCCCTCTTACATTTTTTTTTTATGTTGTGAAAGAATTGCCATGTCTTTCTTTTTCTGCACTAACTGGGACATGAGGGTACCTACACTGGCTCTGGCCTCCCTGTCTTTAAGAGGGACTGTGCTAAAGCCTAACTCTGCCAGTCAAAGCTCTTCCCCAGGATTTGAGGATCTGTGAATTTAAAACTCCTTTTCTACTTCTCAGTGGTCGCTCTCCTGCGATTCATGTCATGCTTGCAGTTTTAAATCACCAGCCCGGACATCCTTTCAACCGACCAGCACGAGTGAAAATACTTTAATTAAAAATGTCTCCCAATGCTAGACTGAAAACCCCAATTCATAGTAGATGTACTTTCCAGAGTCAGCAATCCACCCACAATAAATAGCTGAAAATGAAACTTTCAAGGTAGAAAACAAGTGCGATTTTGGTGCAAATATGTTCACAAGTGTATCAACTCACTGTGCAACAACTTGTGAGTTATATGGATGAAGTGAAATACGTTGTTGCTGAGAATCCAGACGTTTAACCATGTATATTCATCACCTATGTGTTTTTGTATTACATTGTAAGCATGCTCTGGTTCACTGCACACCAATGGACATTGTCAACATAGAGTTCTCCATTTTACCCACATATCACATAAAACAAGCCTCAGTCAGTCCCATCGCGCTGCAGCCATCTCCCTCCCTCCCTCCCTGTTCCCCTTTGTCCTCTCTCTCCCTCTACACTGGCCTCTGAAACCTACTTGTCCTCTCTCTCTCTCTACACTGGCCTCTGAAACCTACTTGTTCCCCTTGGTCCTCTCTCTCTCTCTCTCTACACTGGCCTCTGAAACCTACTTGTCCTCTCTCTCCCTCTACAGTGGCCTCTGAAACCTACTTGTCCTCTCTCTCTCTCTCTACACTGGCCTCTGAAACCTACTTGTCCTCTCTCTCCCTCTACAGTGGCCTCTGAAACCTACTTGTCCTCTCTCTCTCTCTCTACACTGGCCTCTGAAACCTACTTGTTCCCCTTGGTCCTCTCTCTCTACACTGGCCTCTGAAACCTACTTGTTCCCCTTGGTCCTCTCTCTCTCTCTACACTGACCTCTGAAACCTACTTGTCCTCTCTCTCTCTCTCTACACTGGCCTCTGAAACCTACTTGTTCTCCTTGGTCCTCTCTCTCTCTCTACACTGACCTCTGAAACCTACTTGTCCTCTCTCTCGCTCTCTACACTGGCCTCTGAAACCTACTTGTTCCCCTTGGTCCTCTCTCTCTCTCTCTACACTGTCCTCTGAAACCTACTTGTTCCCCTTGGTCCTCTCTCTCCCTCTACACTGACCTCTGAAACCTACTTGTTCCCCTTGGTCCTCTCTCCCCCTCTACACTGACCTCTGAAACCTACTTGTTCCCCTTGGTCCTCTCTCCCCCTCTACACTGACCTCTGAAATCTACTTGTTCCCCTTGGTCCTCTCTCTCCCTCTACACTGACCTCTGAAACCTACTTGATCCCCTAATGTGGTTCAACACTATACTAGGCTTAATTGGGGAAGGGAGTTGACTGCCCAGCCTTTATCAAATGGAAATATAATGGTTTCTTCCACTGCTTTCTCTCCACCACAAAGTATCATCTGTGACTTTCTGGCAACATGACTGTCCTTGGGTGTAAGGGCTCAGTGGTAGAAATGGTCCAAATCTGTATACAGTAGACTCTACTCACCCCTCCTCGATGGTGACTCCATGCATGATGATGGAGTTGGTTACTTTGACCTTCTCCCTGACAGTGGTGGACATTCCGATCGTCGATCTCTTGATGGATGTCTTGTCTGAGATCTGACAGGAAGCTCCTATTATGCTGTCTGCACCAATCTAACAAACAATAGGCAGACGTGGCAGAACGTTGTCAGTAAAAAGATAATAAGCAGAAAAGACCACGGCAGAATTTACATTTTGCTCGGATCCCTTCACACACTTTGCTATATTAGTGAGTCAAATTCCAGTGTAAAAATGTTTACTCTTTATATGTCTGTTAATGAGAGAAAAGAGAGAAGATGATATTTTAGAACTCAAATGTGTACGACAGTTGGGAAAGCAGTTTGAACATAAAGATAATGGAGAGGCAACCTACAAATGTAGGACCTTAATTTGAGCCAGTTTGCTACAGCAGGAGAATAATCCTGCAGCAACAGGAAATGTGAATTATTATGTGGATTATAATTAATGGACATTTTTTTTGTAGGGGTTGATACATTTTTTCGTAAGGGAAAATCAAATCTGTAATTTCAGACTTGGAAATTATAAACTTCAGAAGCCTTTTTAAACCTCAAATACACTGCAAGTTAAACATTTCCTGCATTGCAGGAATCAAATTAGTGATCAAATTAAGATCCTACATCTGTAAGGTCGATTTCACACATTGTAGTTCTGCGCTATAGTTCGAATCAGAATTCAACAATTTTTTACATTGCATTTCTTTCATTTGGTCCGGTTGGTTTCAGATTGCCAAATGACAAACAAACTAAAATGCCTAAACAATGCCTCGTGACTGATATTGATTACTGAATTGTTGGGCATGTGACAATAAACAAAGTGTTCAGGCAAGTCATTTGTTTATTGGGGAAAAATTTGCACGTTAAATTCATCTATGATTATGAAGAAGCATAACTTGTGTCCCGAACTTCATATTACTCTCCCTTTGGTCTTTCAACAACATGCGGAAGGAGGAAACAGCGCAATGGCCGCTCTAACTGCGACGTGGGTAGGCTATATTCAGCAGCGTATAGCCCCGTCTCCCCTAATCTGCATCAAATGCGCTCATATAGGCTCCGCTATTCAGACTGTTTCAGATATATCAAGTTATGGTTGGCTACAGTTAAAGGCGTACATGGCCGTACAGCAGTGTTCTAGAATATACTTTCATAGTTTTCTAATTCTCAGCACGGCTCAAGCAATTAATCCAACCATTGCCACATTCAAATGATTAAGAGCCACGTACGCGGATCCACGTTGGTTGGACATTTTGGGGAGGTGCAAAGGTCGGGCTGTGCGTCCCCAGCGGGATATATCACAATGGGAAGCCAGACTATCGCGGATCCCAATCGGAATTGAGCTTTACTCATAAATCCTCTATGACACCTACAGCATAGACAACTAACAAGAATACCATGTGACTCACCAAAGCACACTCACTCTAATGTCACCCTCACTCACCAGAAACTCTCAATACTGCGAATGACTCACTCTCAGACTCGGTCAGAAAATCCACATTGTACCAGACGTCTAAGAAAACCACCCATCGAGCAACTCTTAGTGCGTTCCCTGTTGGTCATAGTAGTTACTCACCAGACAGCGCTCAGAGACCACTGCTGATGGATGGACTGCAGGCTCGTCAAACAGCTTAGGGGCCTGGAATACAGGAGAGAAAATGGATGAGGATAAAGCAATACTGTCAGTCATGTTCAGGAATCAACCTCATTGAAATATATGAACATTTCTTTATTTTTTTGTGTGTCATCTAGCAGACGTTCTTATCCAGTGTGTGTACATTTTCATATATATATATAATTTTTTTTTTCACACTGTTCCCCCGTGGGAATCAAACCCACAACTCTGGCGTTATGTTGGTCACAGAGCCTGCTATTAAACTAGAGTTTCTGTAAAATAACCAAGAGCGTCACATTTTCTACACAGTGTCCCTTCACTCACTCACCAGGCGATTGGCTTCGATGTAGGCCGCTAGCGTGTTGACGCGGTAACATATTCCCTCGTCCATGATGTGCACGTAGCAGCGTAGGCGTCCTCCGTGGTAGGCATCGCTCATGTCCCCACGGTGGTCATTCCAACAGGACCTCTCCTGGGTTAGCTGCAGCAGCTCCTCATCCCTGGACGAGATCTGGATCTCTACACACGCATATATTTCAGCAGATACACACAGGTGAATGTGTGTGTGTGCACATGAACATGAAGTGAGTTACAACCTAGCTATGGAAAGTCTTAAATGTTCAAGCATACTCTATTTGGAATGTTCATTACCTGAGTTTACATTGCTATCGTTTTTCTTTAGGTTCTGATGAGTTTCATCGATGACCTTCGGAGAGTTGGTGGATTTAGAGAACTGTTTGCGGACCAGATAGGGGACTAACTCTCCCCGAATCGAAGAGATTGATCTTTGAGAGAAAAACAAAACAAAATACAATAGTTACCGAATTGCTGAAATAGAACATTCACTGAAAGTAAAAGGTGCATTTTACCCTCATGATGTGTGTAACATTTGACCCTCAAATCATTTGAAGAGTAATAACATAGAATTAGAATTAGTATAGCGGGCATAGAAATCTGACCATGGCAATTGACCTGAATGGGGAGGCACATTCTACTCATTCTATTTCTATGAGCAATAATTGTCAGCGTAGGTTGAGCGAGATATTTCCTCATGGTCAATCCAAATGATAGAAGTAGGGAGAGGGGCATGAGAAGGAGGACAATTCCTTTGAGTGTACATTGTTAATTTCCATGTACTGAACACTCTCACAAGCTGAATGCCCAACTCTGCTCATGAGGGTTTTATGCTAACCAGAAAACAAAGAAACAACCATAATCATTTCATGATGTACACGTTCAAGGGTTTCCTAACAGGTAAAAAATAATAAGGCTGAATCAAGGTTTCAAACATCCAAGTACGCCCTGTAGGCAATTTAATTTCTCCTCCTCCTCACTTCTTCACTACACTCCATGTCCCTCTCCATCTCTCCTCCTCACTCTCTGTTTAGTTTCTTTGAAGGGAGATTAGAATTTCCATGTGAATGCTGAGAAAGAAACAACAGTTACTCTGTCCATTTTTCTCTGTGAGCGCTCCGCAGCAGAGCAGCTTCAAGAGAGAGAAGAGCGAGAGAGGGGGAGAGAAAGAGAGGGGGAGAGAAAGAGAGAGGGAGAGGAAGAGAGGGGGAGGGAAAGAGAGGGGGAGAGGAGAGAGGGGGAGGGAAAGAGAGGGGGAGAGGAAGAGAGGGGGAGAGGAAGAGAGGGGGAGAGAAAGAGAGGGGGAGAGGAAGAGAGGGGGAGAGGAAGAGAGGGGGGGAGAGAAAGAGGGGGAGAGAAAGAGAGGGGGAGAGGAAGAGAGGGGGAGAGGAAGAGAGGGGGAGGGAAAGAGAGGGGGAGAGGAAGAGAGGGGGAGGGAAAGAGAGGGGGAGAGGAAGAGAGGGGGAGAGTAAGAGAGGGGGAGAGGAAGAGAGGGGGAGGGAAAGAGAGAGGGAAAGAGGAAGAGAGGGGGAGAGGAAGAGAGAGGGAAAGAGGAAGAGAGGGGGAGAGGAAGAGAGGGGGAGAGGAAGAGAGGGGGAGAGGAAGAGTGAGGGAGGGAAAGAGAGAGGGAAAGAGGAAAAGGGGAGAATGTGAAAGAAAAGGGTGCTGAATTTAAAGTCAACCTACTTTGATGAGATATAAAAATAAAACGGGGGGTAGTGGTATTGGGGTCTCCTGAGTCTGGACGGCAGATTAGATGAAATGATATTCCTATCAGGAGGACTGGTGAATAAATAGGGCTCCCGAGTGGCGCATCTCAGTGCGGTAGGTGCTAGAGGCGTCACTACAGACCCTGGTTTGATTCCAGGCTGTATCACAACAGGCCGTGATTGAGAGTCCCATAGGGCAGCGCACAATTTGCCCAGCGTCTTCTGGGTTAGGATTTGGCTGGGGTAGGCGGTCAACTGACTTACCTAGTTAAATAACGGTTCAATTAAAATATGTCAAAGCAATGTGAAGCAGCAGGAACAAGCAGCTGTGTTGCTGCATATTTATGGAAATCCCCGGTAGAAAATTTATATTTGAAGGGAAAGGGATCGACCTAGTGAGTCAATGTACTCTCCAATTAATGCCACCTGTGCTTATTTTCAACACCACTTAAAGGAGCTGCTGGGTCTCCTCACAATACCAGTTTAACAAGCATAAAGGGATTGGGGGCCTAGACTGGGGGTGGGTGGAGGAGTAGAAGGGTGGAGCTTCTGCTTTTGGTCTTGCTGGTGGTGGGCGTGGTGGTGGTGGTGGTGGTGGGGGGGGAAATCACCTGCCTAGGATGTATGGGCTGGAGAATGTGAGTAGATTCATGTAACACCATTAGAAATATAGGCTGCATCAATAGGACATACATTAATCAAAGTGAGATGCATTTCAACTAAGTGAGGAATCAAACAATGCATTGAATTGCTTGGCCTGGATTTGAATGATCAGGTGTATGTATATTTTACAATTATGGATCATTTGATCTGGTGGTGGTGGCTACAGAGCTCCTATGAATTACATCTATATGTTATAAGCTTTAAGTAAATCTATGGTGGTGGCCCTATTATATATGGTGACCCAGACATTTAAAATGGGCAATAAACAACAGACTTTCTGATTGGTCCAAAGTGATTGCACTTGAAGAGAAGTAGTACAAGAAGTATGAGGAAGTGAGATGATCGCCACAGTTGTGATTGAGGTGTACCTCTGACACTAATGCTCAAGGGGGGTAAAAGCCTAATAAACTGCTCAAGGGGCACATTGTAAAACAAATTAACACCTAACAAGAATACATACCAGTCTCAAAGCCTTTCCACAGTCACAGTCTGTTCATATATTAACTCCAGTTCAACACGCTTGCAACTTGGCAAGAAAGGTGCCATTCGTCATTTCACCTGTATCTAGCAACACACTGTATTCACATTTATGTGGATGGTTATTGGTACCTTTAAAAATATTATTTGATATACACAGTGTAGAAAACATTAGGAACCACCTTCCTAATATGAGTTGCACCCCCGTTTGCCCTCAGAACAGCCTCACTTTGTCGGGGCATGGACTCAACAAGGTGTCAAAAGCATTCCACAAGGAGCCCATGTTGACTCCAATGCTTCCCACAGTTGTGTCAAATTGGCTGGATGTCCATTGGGTGGTGGGCCATTCTTGATACACACGGAAAACTGGTGAGCGTGAAAAACCCAGCAGCATTGCAGTTCTTGATTCAAACCGGTGGGCCTGGCACCTACCACCATACCCCGTTCAAAGGCACTTAAATCTCGTCTTGCTCATTAACCCAATGAATGACACACATACACAATCTATGTCTCAATTGTCTTAGGTTAAACAAGGATTTTTAAGCCTTTTCTCCTCCCCTACACTAATTGAAGTGGATTTAACAAGTGACATCAATAAGGGATCATAGCTTTCACCTGGATTCACCTGGTCAGTCTATGTCTACTGTTTTGTACACTCAGTGTACATTTAATATAAAAACACATCTGTGATGACATGCAAAGATTTGACATGCAATGACATGCAAAAGTTCGCAACCAAAGTTAAACATGTGAAAGGGCCTCACTTGTTATCAGCGAGGAAGTCGACCACAGACTTCTTCAGGCAGTACAGGTGGGCGTCCACAAGGCCAGTTTTGATGTGCATCCTTGGATGTCTGAATGAAAGAGAGAGGCAGACGTGGGAGGTAAATCAAATCAAATTCAAACTAAGAAGCTGGGGAGTTATACATGACATTGCTCTATACCTGTGTAAAAACACAGTAGTTGTAATAGAACAATTGTAAAGGCACGTTCTATGACATACGTTAACAATTCGTTTGGAGTTGAAGGGATTTTTGTTATTACCCAGGTGGATTAAGGATTAGTCCCAATTTCAATGTTCATGGCACAACACACCATAAAGTACCCTGTAGCAGATAGCATGCATCTTCACAAGCAAAACCACTGTTTTCTTCTCAGAATTCTGTTTTAATTAGATGACAGAATGAAAATAATGGCACCCTTTAATACAGATTTTTATTCGGACATTATTCTTACTTACTCTGCTGAAAGCAGTACGTGACTGAACAAACAGAACATCTGCTATAAGGGCAAAAAAATAAGGCATGTGACAAAAGTCCCTGGAATGTCATGGCACCTGTGTATTGTCCCCTGCCAGCTTCCATACGCAGGCCCTGCCCCAGAAGCCTGGCTGCCATGGTAACCGTGTCCAGTCTGGTGAGATGCCAACACAAGCGGACCCCCCAATTGTTTTACAGCCTGAGATTGACATGACAAAGCTCTGGGTATAGAGCCTCTGTCTGTAGTAAATGGCACTCTATTCCATTTATATTGCTGTATAAAAGGGTAGTGCACCATAATGCTCTGATCAAAAGTAGAGCACTATATAGAGAATAGGGTGCCATTTGGGACATGTCCTGCCCTGGAGGCCAGTGTAATTCATCTGAGAACAGAGCAACCTGTGTGATGTGGGAAGCGTCTCAAATGAAAATCAATTTGTATTTGTCACATACGCCGAATAAAACAAGAGACCACGTTACCATGAAATGCTTACTTAAGAGCCCCTTTCTCAACAATACAGTTAAAAAGTAGAGCATTAACAAATAAATAAAAATAAAAAAGAGGGACCAAAAGTATATGGACGGACACCTGCTCAAAATGTATCATGTCAAAATCATGGGCATTAATATGGAGTTGGTCCCTCCTTTGCTGCTATAACAGACTCTATTCTTCTGGGAACACTTTCCACTAAATGTTGGAACATTGCTGGGGGACTTGCTTCCATTCTGCCACAAGCTTACTACTGAGGGTGGGGCCTGATGTTGGGCGATTAGGCCTGGCTCGCAGTCGGCGTTCCAATTTATCCCAAAGGTGTTTGATGTGATTGAGGTCATGGCTCTGTGCAGGCCAGTCAAGTTCTTCCACACCGATCTCCACAAATAATTTCTGTATGGACCTCACTTTGTGCACAGGGGCATTGTCATGCTGAAACAGGAAAGGACCTTCCCCAAACTGTTGTCACAAAGTTGGAAGCACAGAATCGTGTAGAATATTTTTGTATGCTGTAGCGTGAAGATTTATCTTTACAGAAACTAAGGGGCCTAGCGCGAACCACGAAAAACAGCTTCCAAACTTTACAGTCAGCACTATGCATTGCGGCAGGTATCGTTCTGAGGCATTCACGAAAGAAAGAAAGAAAGAAAGAAAAAGAAAGAAAAAGAAAGAAAGAAAAAGAAAAAAAGAAAGAAAAAGAAAGAAAAAGAAAGAAAACTCAGAGGATCAGAAGGTGTGGGGCCAACTTGTTAAAAAGCTTTGATTGAGTGGAGAATAATTTCTGTTGGGGTTTATTTTGAAGTGTTCTGGTGAAATTACCATGATAATATAATGTTGGTTACAGAATTAAATCTAAACCTGCAGTCAAAATGGCCTACAATAGCCTACATCAGGGGTAGGCAACTAGTCAGCCTGGGGCCGAAAATAACAATTTCGTACCTTGATTACAGAGACATGATCATGTCTCTATTTATTTGTAAGATAAATTTTAAAAAACACTTGCAGGCCGTTTTGGTTCCTCGGGCCGCCTGTTGCCGACCTCTGGCCAAACATCAGCTCTGAAAGACTGTGGTGTCAGTTAGAAAAGCTGGTGTTCTGTTCACTGCAGTTCTGGCCATGGTGAACGCAGGACTCATCCTCTGAGAAGGCCTCTAGAAGCACTGCTCACATAAAACATATATCAAATCAAATGTTATTTGTCACATGCACCGAATACAACAGGTGTAGTAGTAGACCTTACAGTGAAATGCTTCAGAGTCCAAAACGTGTACGGGTACGCACAGCAGTGTGATAGAATGTTGGACCACTGGCTTTCATACTTTTTGAATTCCCAGCGCAGCTCAAGCAATTTCTCCAACCGTCACCACGTTCAGATGGGCTGTGCGTCCCCCGCGGACGGTGGTCTTAGAGCCGCATAGCTAGATCCAGAGACTATCGCGTTCTCTGGATTCTGAATTACGCTTAAAGTATGACCAGGTGACCCGACTCCATAAACAGTTCCTTGGACAGAACCTACGCAATGGGTCAGATAAGACCATAGCTGTACATTCACTAGCCTATATTCTACATGACCTCTGGGTCAGAGCATCAGGTCAAATAGATGCCAAACCTCCACCAAACATCCAACATGATCATAGTGGTGAAACACTATCATAGCGACCCGGCTATCCAGCCTGCCTGGTGGTGTTGCAGTCAACTGGGCCCCCCATTCTCTTCTCCTCCCCTAAATGTGACATTTAAGAAAACCATCTCATCTCTGGGACTTTATGTGACAGCCTCCCCCGCTCCGTCTTTTCTTGGGTGAAGAATGCGATTTGAAGCATTGAGAATGAGTCAGCTCTGGTCGGCCATGCAGATTTCAGAACCAGATGCCGGGCCGTATAAATCACGCTTTGAGGGGGAAGAGGGAAGCGGGTAAACAAGCAAGAGGTAAATTACTACAACTTTGAGCCATTCCATTAACCAGCTCACAGAGGGGACATGTGCTGAACCCACCAACGAGGGGCTGAAAACAGAGACAGGAATATCCTAGCACACAACCAGCATCTGATATCATTGTTTGGCACCTGTGGGGCTGGGCAGGCAGGGAGGCAGGCCAGCAGGAGAGATACCCAGGGATCAGTGTGCTGTGGCTGGTGGTGTGGAGGAGAGTGGTGGGGGTCAACGTGTGCCCTTTATGGAGAATTGCACCATGGTTAAACACAAGCAGGAGCAGCCACAGGCCCAGTCTGTCTACTGGGAAGGGCCTACATGCTGGAGGAAGGACCTCCATTTGCATGATCATTTCAGTAGAACTACAATACACATTGTTTGGCCATAAAGCCACTGCATTTGCCAAACAAGTTTAATGTGTAATTCCTGGTAGTCTACAGCAGAGGTTCACAAATTTGTCCTCAGGGCCTGCGTTGGGGAACATCACGACCCCTCCCCGCACAGATGCACCATGTCTATTTCTATGGGCACAAGCACTGTTAGTGAGATAAACTGTTCACACCCCTCTTGTTGGTGGAGAGAATTTGGCAGGTTTAAAGCTTATTTTCTGCAATTCTACACATTTTGTCATGGGGTGCAAAGTACATTTTCACGCAATTCTATACATTTTGCCCTGTATAACATGTATTCATGTGATATTTGAGTGACAAAATTACAACAATAACTATGGGGTACAAAACAAAAAAATGTTGGACAAAACAAACAAAAAAGCTGCACTATGATGCACTATCCAATTTCTAAATTGCAACTTGTGCATTCTACTATTACAACTTTCAAGAGTATGTTTAAAGCCACTCCATCCCCAGGGGCCGCGCCCCACAGTTTGGGAACACCAGGTCTAGAGGGCCTGGCTGGTGAGTGAAACAGAACATTGTTGGAAGACTCCTCGGGCTTGGGTGACTCACGTCCAAATAGCATAATGACTTACTACTAAAAACCTCCATGTGTAGTCGGCCCTAAACGAGCACATTCCACATGGCAGCAGCGCTGTGAGGTAAATGGTCTTGTGCTTCTCTCTGAAGGGACAGTTCTAACTGCTATTCTGGACCTGGTCTGTGTCAACACCACTGCAAAGCCCAGGCAAATTTGCTCAAGCGGCCAGCTACACAGGGCTTTACTATAAAGACTTAGGCTCTTTGTATCCTCTCTTGTCTGAGCACAGAAAGTAAATATGAAGGGACAAAAAAATTCCAGACTTGGGTAGTTACTTAGGAAAACGTGCAATTAAACGTATAGCTTCTCAAACTTCGCCACTTGCCATTGGACAATAGATTGACGCCATTTAAAGAGAGGAATGTTTGAGGAGTGTGCTTCATGGCACACAGGGTACGAGACACATGCTACTTGTTCTGCAATGGTCCTAAATTCTTCAAATATATTTAGTTTAGCGGGAACCAAGTACTGTAGACCTCAAGTGATTTACCAAATCCATCATTTCATCCTAAAAGAGAATGGTAGTACAGCAAGGACTGACTTCACCTCTGCTGGATTTACAGTGGAAAGTGGAGCAACATTGTATGCGAGGAATCTGCAGGAGCCTTCACACTGTCAAATCAATTCAGTGGCCAACTCATATCATATGTGTAGCATGTCTTCAGCTGGCATTTCATTCACATGTGGAAATGGGTAGTGAAGGGTGTCACCACACAGACCACTAGCATGGGACAATGTGGTGGTAATCTAGGACAGGGGTTAAGAACATGCAGTTTGTTGGACCTGATGCTTGGTAACCAACAAACACATTTAAAAAGTCATCAAAATAAGAGTCTCTGAAGAATATTGACCATATCCTGCTGTAACATGTAGGCCAAATATCAGTGTGTCAAAGAAAACAAGGGATGAGGGCATTAGAATGGAAGAGAAAGTTCTTTAAGGGCTGAATACCAACTTAAGATCAAATTTTCTTAGTCACATACGCAGAATACAACCTTCACCTTAAAGTTAAATGCTTACTTACGAGCCCCTAACCAACAATGCAGTTTCCAAAAAATACAGATAAGAATGAGATAAAAGTAACAAGTAATTAAAGAGCAGCAGTAAAATAACAATAGAGACTTGATACAGCAGGCACCGACACAGAGTCAATGTGAGGGGGTACCGGTTAGTTAAAGTAGTATGTACATGTAGGTAGAGTTATTAAGGTGACTATGCATAGATGACAACAGAGTGTAAAAGTGGTGTAAAGAGGGGGTGGGGGGAGAGGGGGGGGGCAATGCAAATAGTCTGGGCTAGATGTTTAGGAGTCCTACGGCTTGGGGGTAGAATCTGTTTTAGAAGCCTCTTGGACCTAGACTTGGCTCTCCGGTACCGCTTTCCGTGTGGTAGTAGAGAGAACAGTCGATGAGTAGGGTGGCTGGAGTCTTTGACAATTTTTAGAGCCTTCCTCTGACACCGCCTGGTATAGAGGTCCTGGATGGCAGGAAGCTTGGCCCCAGTGATGTACTGGGCCGTTTGCACAACCCTTTGTAGTGCCTTGTGGTTGGTGGCCGAGCAGTTTCCATACCATGCAGTGATGCAACCAGTCAGGATGCTCTCGATGGTGCAGCTGTAGAACCTTTTGAGGATCTGAGGACCAATGCCAAATCTTTTCAGTCAACTGAGGGGGAATAGCTTTTGTCGTGCCCTCTTCATGACTGTCTTGGTGTGCTTGGACCATGTTAGTTTGTTGGTGATGTGGACACCAGGAACTTGAAGCTCTCAACCTGCTCCACTGCATTCCTGGTAATCCGTCTGGCCCTGTGGCCTTGTGAATGTTGACCTGTTTAAATGTCTTACTCACATCAGCTGCGGAGAACGTGATTGCACAGTCTTCCGGAACAGCTGGTGCTCTCATGCATGTTTCAGTGTTATTTGCCTCGAAGCGAGGATAGAAGTAGTTTAGCTCGTCTGGCAGACTCACGTCACTGGGAAGCTCGCACCTGTGGATCCCTTTGTAGTCTGTAATGGTTTGCAAGCTATGTCACATCCGACGAGCGTCAGAGCCTGTGTAGTACGATTCGATCCTAGTCCTGTTTGATCGTTCGTCGGAGGGCATAGCGGGATTTATTATAAGTTCCGGGTTAGAGTCCCGCACCTTGAAAGCGGCAGCTCTCGCCTTTAGCTCAGTGCGGATGTTGCCTGTAATCCATGGCTTCTGGTTGGGGTCACTGTGGGGACGACGTCATTGATGCACATATTGATGAAGCCAATTACTGAGGTGGTATACTCCTCAATGCCATTGGATGAATTCCGTAAGCAAAACTGTCCTGTAGCTTAGTATCTGCTTCATCTGACCACTTTTTTACTGATCTAGTCAATGGTGCTTCCTGCTTTAATTTTTGCTTGTAAGCAGGAATCAGGAGAATAGAATTATGCTAAGATTTGCCAAATGGAGGGCGAGGGAGAGCATTTATCGTGCGGATTTGGTAAAACAGATTTAAGTTTCCCTGCAATAAAGTCCCCGGCTACTAGGAGAGCCGCCTCTGGGTGAGCGTTTTCTTATAGCGGAATACAGCTCATTCAATGCTGTCTTAGTGCCAGCCTCTGACTATTGTGGTTTGTAAACAGCTACGAATAATACAGATTAAAACTCTTTTGGTAGGTAGTGTGGACTACAGCTTATCATGACTTTATCCTAGCCCAAGATCTGCGTTTGTAACTTCGAATAACTCATGCATTGATATCAATGGGAAATTTGTACAAAGGAATTGAGTGGCCCAAAGTTGAGTGGTGGTTAAGCCATTGGTCCCAGGTTAGCCGTACCACAGTATAGGACAGCAGCATGTGACGGCAGCCCAGCGATCCGATTCCATACGTCACCCAGCCTATGTCTGTTTAAATACAACGGCAGACAAGTAAAGAAAGACTCTGGAGACAGCTTAGACAAACAGCCAGGGAACGACTTGAGCTGGTAGGGGAGGCTTTCAGACGTCTCAAACTTCCTACGCTCAGGAAAAAGGGGCTTAATGGGGGGAAACAGAGTCGAAACAGAGACCTTTGACATCTGGGGCTGAAATAAACGACAAAGCATCGATACTTATGCTAGCTGAAGAGTTAGCCGACAGCTTTAAGATATCATAAGACTGACAAACTCAATAGACCTCAGTCTTTCAACAAGTGGCCTAGGGCTCATTGACGACTTCTATTTTAAAGCTCAACTAGAAGTTTAATTTGTTTAGGGTTAACATGTCTAATAAACTTCAGGCCTGTGAGGTTGTGCATGTTTGTGGAAATACAATTAGCCAGTCTTTCAATGTGCATGTGCAGGCCAAAATGTTCAGATGTTTCCTATATGCAAGTATTTCAGTGTAAGTAAGCTCAGTATGAATGTAATGCCACAAGCCCACAACTGCATGTGATATCCTGGTGTGTGTGTGTTTGCTACATGCATGTGTGTGCGTATCTCACATTAGCGCACGTGGCCAATTTGCTTTTGCAGGGAAGCATGCTTGCAGCTGCTGTTGCGGCCCCTCTCTTATTGGGCAGGATTTAGTGTGGCTCGGGCTCCCTGAAGTATTTATGAGCTCCCAACAGACCAGCTCCCACAGCCCAGAGTCCACAACCTAGAACATAGGTCATAGAACCGCAGCCCACAGCATAGACCAGTGAACAGGACCAGAAGCCCAGGACCAAGGCACAAGACCTGGGCCCATCTTCACAAAAGGTCTCGTAGGAGTGCTGATTTGGGATCAGTTTTGCCTTTAAAGTCATAATGGATAAGATTATATGGACAGGGAGGACCTGATCCTAGATAACTACTTTATGAATATGAGCCCAGGGCTGCAGTCCAGGTCCAGCCAGGATGTCGACAGCTTCAGCTCTTTCAGCCCAGACATCATAGACACCACACAGGGGACTCAAGATAATGCTACGAATGGGTTCATATATTTTGTGCACACTAGACATACGGGTATTTGATGAGCAAGTTTGCCATTTCTGTCAAAAGCGAATATGACTGACTATCTAGTTCATTATTCTAGTTCCTTATTATCCGAATTCCTTATGCATGACGTTTTATCAACTCCAAATGGCCTTAATACCAAGATGTATTTAGTAGTGGGCAGTACATTTGCAAGTATTATACATCAATAGATCATTTTATTGATCTGGTCAAGTAGGATTTACACCTTTAGCAATTGAACAAACATGAATTCTGCTTTAAAGCTTTAAAAAAAAAATAGGTAAATCAGCAGTTACTACATCCATTGTGGATCATAATAATAAATACCATTTAGCAGACACTTTTATCCAAAGCAACTTAAAGTCATGCGTGCAAACATTTTATGTATGAGTGGCCCCAGCGGGAATCGAACCCATAACTCTTGGCGATTAACATAACTTAAAAATGCCTCATGAGCGTAGAGCAACTGTTGAACCCCACCAGAACCCAAAATATTAGTTTGTTTTGCGCCAACATTTATAAAACACAATTTAGCCTCAATTGATATTGATATTATGGACGGTCAGTCCTTGTAGCCAAAGCTATGAATTTGAGAGTGGTTACATTTCTCCAGCCGCATCCCGCAGCTTTTTACCCGAAAATGGTTCAGGGAGAATGCATTATTGTTTCTACTGCCGATTGCCACGATGAGATAAGAGCATAAATACACGGCTTCAGAGCAGCCAAATGCAAGCACACACACAAACACCCAGTGCAACGATAAAGCCCACATGGATGTTTGAAAAAGAGAGCGAGAACAAGTGAAAGAAAAAGGACCACAGCATGCGCTAAGCTGGAACAGGAGCTCTGCCGTGGAAAAACTGCCGAACACAGCCAAAGCAGGAGCAAATCCCTGTGTAGCTGAAGTAATTGGTTAGTCTCATGACAGCCAAGGCTGGGGAGTGCTGTGTTTTTATTAGCAATCCCACACAAATGCAGGGTCAGATCTGAACAAGTTTGCGTTGTTCCCTTCAACACTCCACTCCGCGCCTTGCGCTTTGCTAACTCACACAAACACACACACACACACCTGGTGGCTTGATAAGACAGACCTGGGTTCAAATACTATTTGAGATCTTCCAAATGCGTTAAACATTAGCTTTTTCCTGCCTGGAGAGCCAGTTGAGTGATGGTTGCTCAAGCTCAAACAAGTACAGATAAAGTTTTGAAATAGGAATTGAACCCAGTTCAGTTGATATGACAGCGCAGTGGAAAGTCTCAAGAGTCAGGCTCAAAAGAGAAGTGATAAAATATGTATCCCTGTATTGTTAGACCGGGGGAGGCGTTATTGTACCTGACTCCTAGTTCCTACCCAGACCAACTCGGTCACATTATTCGTAAGGCTATGAAAACGTCACATCATTAATAGTGAGAACGGGGATTTAATTTGACAAGGCAATGAAAATATTTGAAATGGAAACTAATAACTCACTAATACAGCCAACATTTCATAAGTTTCAATTCATCATCACCAGTCAGACAATAGGCATTATTGGGTTTTAGGGGAGACCATTTTTAAAGGTAGACTCAGTGATATGACGTAGGTGCACAAAGTAAACAGCACAGTGGGTCAATTTCCGCAACAACTAAGAGCATTGAAGCGTGAGGCTAAACTCCCCCACTGTTTTGGTCCCGCACCTACCATGCTCGAACAGCGTAAAGCGAACCTTTGCACATGCAGATACTGTGTGTGACTGTGTGGGAAATACGTCTTGCATCTTGTTTATCGCAATATCTGCAGTACTATTCGTGGCAACGTCCTTTAGTAGTGTACACTTAACCACTAAATGTGATGATAAAGTCATACTCACTTTCTCATGATGGACTTCCTGATGACCACACCTTCGTCCAGGTCGGCCTCGTTGGCCATAAAGAGGAGCCTCTTTCCTGTACCATCCACCCCAACAAAGTCCCTTTGCTCCCCTGGGAGAAGGAAGACACCAGAGGAACAATCACACATCAATGGCTGAGATCTCACCACACGACTAAGCAAGCAAGCCATCTAGCTTGGCTTGATGGCTAAGCGAGATGGCTTGTAAACTGGCTTGTAAACTAACATCTAGGCCTACAGACCTTCACTCGGTTTAATAAGACAGATTTAGAAATAAAAAATGTCAACGAGCTTCATCGTAGATTGTTACAAGCGCAATAAACATTTGCTAACTGGGGAATATCCTTTTTAGGGAATGAATCTTTGAAATGTACCATTTTACCATCCATAAAAATACTGACAGATGACATGAAGTAGTGTTCTGCAGTCACTATTTTTGGTTGACTCAAACTCAAATGCAGGGGATCTGGTGTAATAACGCTTGTTGTGTTATAATCATCTGAATCGCACCGGTTTTTTTCTTGCCCTTCTGTCCAGGAACAGTCTCGGTGAACTCGTGGGCTTTGCTCATCAGCATGGAGAGGGTAGCGTTGTGGGCTCGGAACAGGTCGACCACCTCGTGGAGGGCAGCGTCCGTTATCAGGTCACAGCTCACCACCAAGACGTCCGTCTGGAGGGAGACATGGAGGAGAAAAGCACATTCATCAGAATTTGAGAGAGGGAGAAGGACCACAGAGCTTTATAAGCATTGTCTCTTACCTCAAGACCCAGAGCAGAGTTCTTTTGGTATGAAACAATACTAATGTTAAGGTAGTTAGTGGGCTTTGAGAAGAAGAGGATGGTGTTTTCACTCAATGATCAAGCCCCTCCAAACAGTTGTATTGTAGCACTGATACAGAGAATTCAGAACAATTAGCAGTTCATTGACTTGAATAGGAGAATATGATAGCTGGTACTAGTCAAAAGGGCTTACTCGGTACCATTCGTTTATCGCCAAACTTTAAAATGAAACAAAAAGACAGCGATGATCTATGACAATATCCCCTTCAACTTTTTCTAAAGCATGCCCAGGACCCTTTCACATCAGAGTCCATTACATTATTCTGCCTAAGAGGAGGAACACAGTTCTAATGAAAGTGAACAGACATTAAGCTGTTCCCTGGCAACGCCTCAGTAAGTTATCACACTCCAGCCTTCAAATACAGTTTATTCCATCCAGATCCACGTTATGCTCAAAACACCCGAGCTTCTTCGCAGCTGTGACATTCATCTCGAATGATGTACATGAACATATGAGGCAATGGTGCTCCATAAGAAGTCCATAGCGCATGAAAAGTTTGGCTGTGTTTTTCTTAACTACAGTCACAACAAAAATGGGTTCATAAGGGGGAAGTGGAGACAGAGGTAGAGAGAGAGGAGGAGATAGAGAGAGAGGTGAAGAGAGATAGAAGGAGTGGATAGGGAGGGTGAACCTCCTTGATAAACATGGTGCTCTCCTAACTCCTAGCGAGGCATCCTAGCGTAGTGTAGCAAGGGGCACAGGGGAAACCAGCGATAAATCCTGCGCTGCATTTGCCATTGTTTCTGTTTGAGATGTCTGGTTCCCATCTGCTCTGGCCATCTTGGGCCTGTGGATAAATAAACAGGGAAGGCGAGTGAGGAGCGGGGCCTGTTAAAGCGTGCCTAGCTCTATAAAGGCTGCATGCCTCATTGGGGAGGCCTGGGGAGAGGCCCTGCCGTGACGTTCTGCACCCGGGGCATGCAGCTCAGGAGTCTGGCTCTGCTCTACTCCACGGTAGCACACATGGCCAACAGATAACAACCAGGCCAGAACCAGGGCCCCTCAACTCCACTGTCTCGGTCTCTCTCACTGCTACTGGAGAGAGACTAAAGGAGCATCTTCTTTTGCTAATCCAAGACTATGGTTAGGCTATTTATTTCAGACCCCAAAAGACAGGTTTTAATAGTTGGAACAGACATGTGTGGGAGTGGGCGTTTGGTTTCAACACTGAAAACATAGAAGCCTCCAACACAGAAGAAAGATTTTTTGAAGCTCTGAAAAAAAATGTATTCACAGTAAATCACAAAAGTAACATTAAAAAAAAAAATATCTCCCTTTGAGTGTCCCTTAGAGGCATCAGTTACATTACCAAAAAAAAAGGCTACATTTAATTATATTCAGTTCATATAACCAGACACACACACACACACACACACACACACACACACACACACACACACACACACACACACACACACACACACACACACACACACACACACAGCCTTCAGAAAGTATTCACACCCCTGGACTTTTTCTCCATTTTGTTGTGCAAGAGCCTGAATTTAAAATGTATTAAATTGAGATTTTGTGTCACTACACACAGTACCCCATTTTGTCAAAGTGGAATGATGTTTTTAGAAATCTTTACAAATTAATACAGAAATGAGTCAGTAAGTATTCAACCCTTTTGTTAAGTTCAGGTGTAAAAATCTGCTTAACAAGTCGCATAAGTAGAGGGAGGTTTTCCAATGCCTCGCAAGGAAGGGCACCTATTGATGGGTAAAAATACATTTAAAAAAGCAGACATTGAATATCCCGTGTAGCATGGTGCAGTTATTACACTTTGGATGTTGTATCGCTACACCCAGTCACTACAAAGATACATGAGCCCTTCCTAACTCTGTGCCGGGGAGGAAGGAACTAGAGGTCGACCGATTATGATTTTTCAACGCCGATAATGATTATTGGAGGACCAAAAAAGCAGTTAACGATTATTTTTTATTTGTAATAATGACAATTACAACAATACTGAATTAACACTTATTTTAACTTAATATAAAACATCAATAAAATCTATTTAGCCTCAAATAAATAATGAAACATGTTAAATTTGGTTTAAATAATGCAAAAACAAAGTGTTGGAGAAGAAAGTAAAAGTGCAATATGTGCCATGTAAGAAAGCTAACGTTTAAGTTCCTTGCTCAGAACATGAGAACATATGAAAGCTGGTGGTTCCTTTTAACATGATTCTTCAGTATTCCCAGGTAAGAAGTTTTAGGTTGTAGTTATTATAGGACTATTTCTCTCTATACCATTTGTATTTCATATACCTTTGACTATTGGATGTTGTTATAGGCACTATAGTATTGCCAGTGTAACAGTATAGCTTCCGTCCCCCTCCTTGCCCTTACCTGGGCTCGAACCAGGAACACATCGACAACAGCCACACTCAAAGCATCGTTACCCATCGCTCCACAAAAGCCACGCCCTTGCAGTGCAAGGGAAATAACTACTCCAGAATAAATGGGCAAATATTGTACAATCCAGATATGAAAAGCTCAGATTTACCAATAACAACTTACAGCTGTAATCACTGCAAAAGGTGATTCTTACATGTATTGACTAAGGGTTTTTGAATACTTATCTAACCAAGATATATTAGTGTTTTATTTTCAAAACATATTTTAGAGTATTTTTTGTAGATTGTTGACAAAAAAAATACAATTAAATCCACTTTCATCCCACTTTGTAAACGAACAAAATGTGGAAAAAGGCACTGTATCTAATACACGGGTATGTACATCTGGCCGTACAATGATGTATGCTGTCAACAGCTGGGATAATCCCCCATTAGCTGAAGTCATGATGTCAAGGTAAACCGATCCGCTAGGCCGCTCCTAATGGCTAAACATATAGCACTGATTTCTATTTTTGAGTACCAAGTTAACCAACCACCAAAAGTAACAAACATCCCTTTGTTGCAGCTGGTCGTGAGGGAGCTATCGGTCTGTCGCTCCACACGCTGTCCAGTCGGTGGGTCGGAGGCGGAGTGACGGCTGATGGTAGTCTGAGCCCTGTTCAAAAGTAGTGAGCTAGATAGCGAGTAGGGTGCCATTTGGGATGCAGACTGTGTGACACTGGAATGGTGTCAGCTGGAGGATCATCTGACGGGGTTTGTGGCCATTTAGCAGGGCTGATCTCTGTTGGTTAGGTCAGGGCCACCCACACACTGCCTTCCTCCCCTGCCTGGTTCTGCCTGACTGCCCCAAGGCCCTGCTCCCCTCCCAGCCAGGTGAGACCACCCTGAATGTAGCACATTGGAGAGAGGAGAGGGTGTGTCTGACAAGAGGGCCTGCCTGCTATTCCTGCTGTCTCCACACAGTCCATACACAGACACACACACAGTGCAATCAGTCAGACACCTCTGGTTTCAGCAGTTAGGCTAAGTCTCTGCTTGAGCGCTGTCAATTTGACATTTACATTGTAGCGAGACATTCCAGTGACAACTGATCTTGATTTAACAGTTTTGGTTATGTGTGATTGACATGAAGAAAGTGTTTATACTATTAAAATGAATAATGTGGAGGGAGGCCCTCTTCAATATGCATTTTGTACATACTATACAAATCATGTAGATGTACCAAGTCGTTCCATGTCATCACAGCCAATTTGTTCTGAAATTGTTTCCGTAGTAAGAAACAGGTAAGATGTGCACAAATGTTTTTCCCTAAACTAATTGATTGCACCAAAATTGGCCCTTTTAATTTATAGGCTTCAGATAATTTCCAATAAATATAGTACCCAACTTCTTCCTACTGAGTAAGAGCTGGGGAATCCCCACCCAAAAATCAAAAGTCACCCATTGACGACCCTTACCACATGCCAATCCCACCCCAACATCCAATAGCAATTACAGCCTCGAGTCTTCTTGGGTATGATGCTACAAGCTTAGCACACCTGTATTTGGGGAGTTTCTCCCATTCCGCAGATCCTCTCAAGCTTTGTCAGGTTTGATAGGGATTGTCTCTGCACAGCTATTTTCAGGTCTCTCCAGAGATGTTCAATCAGGTTCAAGTCCGGGCGCTGGCTGGGCCACTCAAGGACATTGTGAGACTTGTCCCAAAGCCACTCCTGCATTGACTTGGCTGTATGATTAGGGTCGTTGTCCAGTGAGCACTCTGGAGCAGGTTTTCAGCAAGCATTCCGGCCAAAGAGTTCAATCTTGGTTTCATCAGAGAATCTTGTTTCTCATGGTCTGAGAGTCCTTCCGGTGCCTTTTGGCAAACTCCAAGTGGGCTGTCATGTACCTTTTACTGAGCTGTGTCTTCCGTCTGGTCACTCTACCATAAAGGCCTGATTGGTGGAGTGCTGCATAGATGGTTGTCCCTCTGGAAGGTTCTCCCATCTCCACAGAGGAACTCTGGAGCTCTGCCAGAGTGACCATCAGGTTCTTGGTCACCTCCCTGACCAAGGCCCTTCTCCCCACGATTGCGCAGTTTGGCCAGGAGGCTAGCTCTAGGAAGGGTCTTGGTGGTTCCAAACTTCTTCCATTTAAGAATGATGGAGGCCACTGTGTTCTTGGGAACCTTTAATGCCGCAGAAATATTTTAGTACCATTACCCCGATCTGTGCCTCGACACGATCCTCTCTCGGAGCTCCACGGACAATTCCTTCGACCTCATGGCTTGGTTGTTGCTCTGACATGCACTGTCAACTGAGGGACCTTATATAGACAGGTGTATGCCTTTCCAAATCATGTCCAATCAATTGAATTTACCACAGGTGGACTCCAATCAAGTCGTAGAAACAAAGGATTATCAATGGAAACAGGATGCACCGGAGCTGAATTTCGAGTATCATAGCAAATTATCTGAATTCTTAAGTAAATAAGTTTATATATATATATAAAATCCATTTCCAAAAATTCTAAAATCCTGTTTTTGCTTTGTCATTATGGGGTATTGTGTGTAGATAGACGTGGAAAAAAAGTATTTTAATCTATTTTAGAATAAGGCTGTAACGTAACAAAATGTGGAAAAAGTCAAGGGGTCTGAATACTTTCCGAATGCACTGTACATATCAGTTCTATGTTTGACAAATATACTGAACAAAAATATAAAATGCAACAATTTCAAAGCTTTACCTGAGTTACAGTTCATATAAGGAAATCAGTCAATTGAAATATATTCATTAGGCCCTAATCTATGGATGTCACATGACTGAGAATACAGATATGCATCGGTTGGTCACAGATAACTTTAAAAAATAATAATAATTAAAGTAGGGGCATGAATCAGAAAACCAGTCAGTATCTGGTGTGACCACCAGTCGCCTCATGCAGTGTGACTTCTCCTCCACAGAGTTGATCAGGCTGTTGATTGTGGCCTGTGGAATGTTGTCCTATTCATCTTCAATGGCTGTGTGTGAAGTTACTGGATATTGGCGGGAACTGGAACACGCCGTCATACATGTCGATACAGAGCATCCTGAACATGCTCAACATGGGTGACATGTCTGGTGAGTATGCAGGCCATGGAAGAACGGGCATTTTCAGCTTCCAGGAATTGTGTACAGATCCTTGCGACATTGGGCTGTGCATTATCAGGCTGAAACACAGGGTGATGGTGGCGGATGAATGGCGTGACAATGGGCCTCAGGATCTAGTCATGGTATCTCTGGGCACTCAAATTTCCATAGATAAAATGTAATTGTGTTCGTTGTCCGTAGCTTATGCCGGTCTATAGCATAACACCACCGCCACCATAGGGCACTCTGTTCAGCAAGTTGACATCAGCAAACCGCTCGCCCGCACATGGTCTGCAGGTGTGGGACCAGTTGGATGTGCTGCCAAATTCTCTAAAACTGTTGTAGGCGGCTTATGGTAGAGAAATTAAAATTCAAGTCTTTGGCACCAGCTCTGGTGGACATTCCCACAGTCAGAATGCCAATTGCACATTCCCTCAAAACATGAGACATCTGTGGCATTGTGCTGTGTGACAAAACTGCACATTTTAGAGTGGCCTTTCTTTGTGCCCAGCACAAGGTTCACCTGTGTAATAATAATGCTGTTTAATCAGCTTCTTGATATGCCACACCTGTCATGTGGATGGATTATCTTGGCAAAGGAGAAATGCTTACTAACAGGGATGTAAAGAAATTTGTGCACAACATTTGAGAGAAATAAGCTCTCAAATGCATATGGAACATTTCTGGGATCTTTTATTTCAGCTCATAAAACCAACACTTTACATGTCGTGTTTATATTTTGTTCAGTGTAGTATGAAGTTGTGGCTTAGAATATTGCTTCTCTTTACTATGTAAAGTATTCCATGTAAATCTGGTGATGTTTTTTCCCCCAGTTCAGAGAAATTAGTTTGTGTCTATTATTTACCATAGTGTGGAAGTACCCGGTTTTGACCACTAGATGACACTGTTCCTGCTATATTGCCACACATCCATTTTGCTAGTCTCTGGAGTTTATTAAATAGATCACAGCATTTTCTTTGCAATTTAGGGTAGAAAACCAATATATTTGGTGCATGATGAAAATAATCCTCACAATTCAAGCCTGTCTTCCATGAAACAAATCTGCCCTTTTATGCTTTATCGGTGTCCAGGAAATGGCCCCTTTGTGTGTGGTTTATTCCCTTAAAAAAGGTCTGGATTACTGTTAGACCATTCCCGCTGAACAAGTAAACCATTAGGCCACAGCAGTTCTAATGGTTTCAATGTTATAGTCTCTAATGGTCTTCAATGGTAAAGGGTTTAGTGTCACTATTCACAATACATATAGAGCCGTTTCCTGATTATTTTATTGAAAAACATAAGACTGCCATATATTAATAATGTTTTAGGGTTGTCACAACATTTTAGTCCCTAGCCTATTTCTCCATCAAAGTTCTGGGCTTGTAGGAAAAATCTTCATTTGAGAATTGCATATGGAGAGCCCTTTTAGAGAGCTGACACTTGGACTATTCAAGGAGAGTTGGGTTGAAGCATTAGGTTGCTATTAGGACAAACTGAATTGTTTTCATGGAGGATGACCACACAATTTATTTATTTTCATAATGAGACAACTATTGGTTTTCTACGAAAAGTTAATAAAACACAAGAGACCAGCAAAATGGATAAAAGAGCGTGGCGGTATAGCAGGAACTGTGACATCTAGTGGTCAAAACTTGGTACTTTCACACCACTTTATGGTAAATAATACAATGACTAATTTCTCTGACCAGGGAAAAATAAAATAAAACTATCCCCAGATTCACAGAGAATACATAACATAGTACGGAGAAGCAATTCATATTATTTGTCAAACATAGTGTTTCCACTACATGCATTTAGAAGCGTCACACCTACATTTTTTCATATTCATATCATATTTGAGAACAAACAAATCACCAAAATAAAAACTAGACAGCCAGGGGGAATGAAAATTCCGAAAAATGTCATGGCATGGTGCCCCCATTTATTTTGTTACAATGTTTGAGTCATAAGAACAAGGCATAAGCCATAGCAAAATGTGTAGAATTGCAGGAAATTAGTTTTTAAACTGCAAATGTTCTCTAAGCCCCATGGCAAAATGTGTAAAATTAGTTCTATAACAGCAACATTTTGGGGATGGTAAAACTGCTGAACGGGGCTTACAATCAGAGCTTGGACTGAAATAGGTGCCAGTACTCCTTTTTCGGTGCCGGTACTGTTTACATTTAGGTGCTCCACAACACCTTTTAGCTAATATTCTATGAGAAGGACGGGAGCTCAAGCAGTAGAATATTTCAGGTGCCGGAACTCAGCTCCAGTGAGCTCCTGTCCGAGTCAAGCACTGCTTACAATATATATTTTTTCCAATTGATCAGGTTCACCATCAGCAAAAGTTTTGGTAGTTTTGCTTTAAAATATCAGTTTTTTTTTAGATATACTGGACAAAGTTGATAATTTCCTAACGAGGAAATAAAATCCCTGTGCCAGGCACACTGTTATGGCCAAAGCAGCAGGAGAAAAGAAGCTCACTAAAAACTTGCAAACGGTCAAAACCATTAGATTTTGAGATGGGGTGAAATTCAAAGTTGTGATATATATTTCATTGACAGCTAATGGGTCCAAATCAGATATTGGGTACTATATTTATTTAATATAATCTGAATCCTAGAAATGAAAATAACATATTTGTCACATGCGCCGAATACAGCAGTTGTAGACCTTACTGTGAAATGCTTTCGATGGTGCCGCTGTAGAACTTTACTCTGAGGACCCATGCCAAATCTTTTCAATCCCTTGAGGGGGGAAAACGTTTTGTTGTGCCCTTTTCACGACTGTCTTGGTGTGTTTGGACCATGATAGTTCATTGGTGATGTGGATACCAAGGAACCTGAAACTCTCAACCTGCTCCACTTCAGCCCAGTTGGTGTTAACGTGGGCCTGTTCGGCGCACCTTTTCCTATCGTCCACGATGAGCTCCTTTGTCTTGCTCACAATCAATTAGCGTAATTTCTCAGAGATCAAATTATATTTCAACAAAATAAAGTTTCAGGAATGCTAATATTATTGGTTTCTAACTGCAGAAACAATTTCAGGACAATCTGATATAGTGAGCGTTGAAATCCTCTTGTGCTTTTTGAGGTGGAACGACCCTACTAATAGCCTACAATAGTAAAAAATAAAAAAATTACATTGAAATTACAATTCGTATATAATCATTCTAATTTATACCTCATCTCCAACACATGCCAAAAATGTAATATCAGAAAACAAAGATTGAGAGGTTTAAACTTATTTAAGCCTAATTCAAATTGTGAATATACAGAGTGTAGTCTCTTCTATTACATGCACTTACGACAGAGCGGGAGCTCTACCAAAAGCTCTGTGTGTGTCTGTCTGTGTGTGCACGGGAGGGAATAGCAAGAACTCCCGACCTCCCGCTCTCACTCAACCATGTCTCCTGTGTCCCCACTCACATGAAAAGCCTTCTGCTCTGTGTCATACATACTGGACTCACTGCTGCTTCTTCCCCAGAATCTCCAACCAAGTAAAGAGGGGCAAACGTCAAAGTGGCTTAATGCTTAATCACTGCACTGAACAGAAAGTGCTTGTACACTAATCTTTTTTCAATAGGTGACTTTAGGCAAATGGAACAGTATTTAGGAAGATACACCCATCATTCTCCGGGCGCAGTGTGTTCGTGTGAGGAGATGGTCTGGGAGGGGAGAGACGACAGAGTGATTCCTATGCAGGGATTTGGAGCCCCATTGCCAGGTGTCCTCTCTCATCACCCCAGTGTCTGTTTGTGTGCTGTGCAACTCAATGCCTTTAATCTACGTGACTGTGGTGGATTAGGAATAAAGGCATGTGGAGGCACTGGGAGGGAAGGAAAGGAGCATGCTGGAGCCCGTTCTCTCATCATCCTGGAGGCCAGCTGAGCCCGGGTGGTTCTGTTTGCCCCCAGACAGTCAATGAATATGTATTTGCCTTTGTAACGTGGCTTTACTGTAAGTTGACGCAAATAGGGAGTCTGAATAGGGACTCATGATGAGCCACACAATCACTCTTAAGTCTGAACTTAATACTTTGTACAGTTACAGTACCAACATGTATAACAACATAACAAATTATTGAATATGATCTAATTTTGACAACAAAAAATACAAAATATAAAGTCCTCTGGGTCGCTGTCCCCACACGTCTCCCTGTACAGGCTCCAGAATACAACAGACCAGGGTGGGTTTCAATGAACCGTCCTGCACGTTGGACAGCAACTGACTGCTTCTGACATCATCTGTTTGGAAAGCAGCGAGGGGGAGGGAGGGCAATGGCTGGAGGGAGGGGATGGGGAGGCAGGTTTTCAGCAGGTGAAATGAGGCCCTTCGCTTAGCCGGAGCCAGGAACGCACGGATCAGTGGTCGCCCAGCGGCACACAGGATCTCCTGCTTCAATAGCCTTGCTGACCTCAGTCTTTCCATACTGTGTCCAGGTGAAACACGGGGTGCCTGTCTTCTATAGGCTCATTCAGGGGCTAGTAGTACCCTCGCTCCCTCACTGGATGAACCCCCCCCTACCCACATGGTCCGGTAAAAACACTGACACACTGTGAGAACATTTGTGCAGGCATTTTTTCCCCTTTTCTTTTTTTTAAATGATCAGTCATCCGTAGAGCCTAAAGCTGACTCTGTGGCCCCCCCAAATTCCAAAGCAATTAATCATTGGTTCCACTTTATCTATGAGGTGCTCTACTATGAGACAGTGTTGACTTGGACTGTTAGACATACACTAATAAGGTCTGTATTGATAAGCCTGTACAGTATACTGATACAAATCATATATATATGAGTAACACACCCATAACTCAATTAGGATTTATCCCCCAGGAGCACCCAGAGTAGATCCAGCCAATGCGGTGGCAGAGAGAGCAGCCAATCTGGCTCTGAGATCAACAGTCTGTGTTTGCATCCCAAATGGCAGGGTGCCATTCCACCCACCTTGACTTTCTGCTGGATGTGCCTGAGGGCGTCGGCGGTGCCCATGTCAGCATCCTCCTGGATACACACCAAGTCTAACTTCATCTTCACATCCAGCTTCACCTTGGGGTCTGTGCTGATCATCTTCTGCACCTCTTTGGTTGTGATAACAATTACCTCTACAGAGGAAAAATAAAAGACATTTAGAAAGACTAAACCCAGTCAAGCAAATGGGACAGATGACAATGACCAAACATATTAGAAAATGTGCTTACTGGCAGAATATACATTATGAAAATCATTCAAAACACTTCCAATGGAAACAGAGCTTGTGATAGATGTATTTACACATTGAGAACATTGCTAGGAAGTCTTGTATTGGAGTCTTGACTGTATAAATGTTTCAACCAAACTAGTTTGTTTACTGTTGCCTTATTTAGCCTTGTAAAATCTAATTGCAGGGCCTTACTAGTTGGCTTCTCACAGTAAGTACTGCCACACATGAAGTTACTATAGGAACTGGGAGGGCTCTGACTAGAACATGTATTCCAGGTGGGATAGTATGTCAACTTTCGCTACATTATCTCCATTTGCAAACTCCCTATAGCCTATTTGTATGCACCAATTAGTAAAACTGGACTCCTATTAACAATAAAAGCAGTTAGCATGAGTTTCTTTTGGTGGGATTAAACCTTGCTTTAGGTTACTTCAACACTAACGATAATGAGGAACTCAACAAGAAATCATAAAAAATCCCCCCAAAATCCACACTTTCTAGAAGACTGATACTCCAGTGGAGGGTCTTGACGTGCACTTTACTGAAACACACAGGTGGACAAGAACAGCTTTCCCAGACCACAGTGGATGGCTATGAAAGTTACAACTAGGCCGAAAGGAGTCCTATATCAAGCCCTGAGGCATATGATTAGAGGGGAAAATAGTAGTCTTTATAACAATCTTTGTCATTTATCCCCCAATAATTACCTTCAACTTATCATTACCCAAATGCAGCCTGACTGGTGAGGCCTGGCAGCAAACTGACCACAGCTGGGACCTATAAAACACTGTAAATAGGTCTACCCATGCATTCACTTGGTCTTAACTGCAATATTTAAGTATGCTAGCTAAACTCACATACTCCAAAAAAAACATGTTAGCTAGGTTGTAGGCCTCCTTATGTCTGGAATACTACGTAACACATCTTGGAGTCGGAGGCCATCGTATTGTAAAGGTGGTATATGTCCTTTAAAAAAATAATGACTCTGCAACTGATAGCACTAGAGCAGTACTTTTGACTGACAGTCCCTATGTGACATCTATTGGGCCATTGGTTACAAACAACTGATACTGCCCACACACATGCAACTCTTATTCTGAAAACGGGAAGCATCTACCAGTGAGTGCGTCTAACTGGTTGTTGTCGTACACAAAACCAGGATTTGGAGATTTCATTTGATCATGAAAAAATGTGTAACAGTAATACACCAAAGTGGGTTTGACTGGATCGAGCCCTAAATGTAGAGAATATTACCTTCAAACCCCACTCTCTCCAGCAGGTTGAGGGGGTACCAGATGAGGGGCTTGTTTCCTACAGGTAGCAGAGGTTTGGGGGTGTTGTAGGTTAGGTCCATCATACGAGACCCACCACCAGCGGCCATCAATACCGCCTGCAGCTCCATCTGCTGTTATACACCTGGGAACACACACACACACACACACGTCAAATTTGTGACCACATCAACATGATTGTACTGATAACCAGACTTGCTCTCTTGTTGACACCAAACAGTTAGCAAGTTATTGCATTATCCCAAAATCGTAAAGCAAGCCCACTCTAGCTAGCGACACACAAACATATGCAGTCAGCTACTGTAGCTAACAAATTGATTCAATACGTGCAAAGAATAATCCCAAATTGTCAGGTTATGACCCCCTAGTAGTAGATGAAGCAAATCACATGCGTGACCTACCTATTCGATAACGTCAACTGGTTTATTCAGCAGCAACACGCTTGTCACGCAAATGACAGTGCTGTACAGTCACTGTTTACGAGCTAGCTAACCAAGAGTTCTTAATCCTGAAAAGTTCAACAGCCTCAACCGAGATACAAATTATCGTGATGCTATTTTAATATGTAAAGACCTTCACCGATACGTGGTAATAACTTTTAGTGAAATAATAAAACAATATTAGAGACAGTTCGCTAAACTGACTAGCGGCATGCTAGCTTGTATGATGACACTTTGCTACCATTGATGAAATCACTCCGGGAGAAAACTAGAGCCGGTGTATTTACGGTTCCTACCTACAGTCATTGGTCAGATTACAACAATTCAGGATTTACACAGTAAAAAAACAACAACGCTATCATCATTATCATTACCATCATCATCAATATGTTTGTGGTTTGTTTTTGTAAGAACGAGATCACTTTTGGATTTTTCACATTAGATCCTATCACAGCTTTTTATCTAGGCTATCACCATGTTAATTTGCTATTTTGTTGACATGCTCATTTGAAAACATTGATGGTTTTAAATATTTCTATGAAGTTTATTACCATGATTTTATCATTTAAAATTAAATTTTTAGGAAAGGAAAGCTGAAAATGTACTGTGTGTGCCTTCACATGAAGAGCGTTCCTACAGATGTAGGATATTAATTGGAGCCAGTTTGCTACAGCAGGAAAATATTCCTGCAGCAACTGGAAATGTGAATTATAATGTGGATTATAATGAATGGAAGTTTTTCTAGAGGATGATTTATTTGGGGGGGGGGGGGGGGGGATTCAGACTGGATTTGCCCTAAGTAGAATTTACAAACTTTAGAATACTTTTTAAAACTCAAATACACTACATGTTGGCATTTCCTGTAGTGCAGAACAGTTCTCATGAACAAAAGACTGTTCAAATTAAGATCTGTAAATATTCACACCAGTAATTTCCATGGACCAGGCTGAGGCCCCCACCAGTGCAGATTACCAGCCACCCAGCTCTTCCAGACAGAGCCCAAACCCCAATTCACCGACCTCCGATGTAACAGCAAATTGAACGCTGGGAATGTGGCTTGGCTTTGTTTTCTCTGGACAGGAGATGAGCTTCATTGGTAGCTGCCTGTTGAGGAAACATTGGAATAACAGGACAGGCTGTTGCAGTTCACTCTGAAGAGAGGGAGAAAAAGGGAGAGAATGAGAAAAAGAGGGAACACTAACAGACATTGCTGTTTAATGGAGATTTCTTAGCTCTCGTCGAGCACCTTTGCTGTTGTTCTTCATTTATATCTGTATACAGTGTAACTTTGTAAATGTTCAGTGACTTAACTATGAGAAAACATTTTAAACTCCTTCTGGTCACCTTCACATAGCACTGCTCAGACACAAGAATGTTTACTGTGGTGAAAAACAGCTATTAGACCACCCGGATAATCATGTGTTGATGATGGGAGCTAAGTTTGCCAACTGGCAGGTAATGTTGTAGTCTACCTCCTCAATAGAAAGGTACACAACTGAACCACTGATATTTTGCCAATGAAATCCCATTTAACGATCACAAACAAATATTAGTGGTACAATATTAACATTTTTATAACCAACTAAACACACACATTTAATTTTAATGATATGGAAAGCAGAAATAATTATTTTTCATCCCCGAAAAATAGTTTCGAAATCGCCTTTCAAAAAGGAACATTTAACCTTGTTTAATCTTAAACTTTCAGGTTTTTAACATGGAAATACATTTCACTAATATATTCAACCATGCATAACATCCAAGTATAACTTTTTACTTTGTCTGAAATTGAATAATAATCTGGCCCTGATGATCCCATGAGAGGCTAACTTTGGCCTGGCTGTGTAACTCAAAACGGGTGTAGAATATAGGAGCATATATTCAGCTGAGAGGGAATACAAGCCAGGGTCAAAGTATCTTCATTATTCAAATCTGGTTAACATGACATGAGTCTACTAAAAATGGTCCTTCCCATCAACTATCCTTTACTATGTGTTTCCTACATGCAGGTGGCATTAATCGTGTCATAAAAAAGGGATCTGGCTGAAACTAAGGCTATCATAAAAGTCAACCCATAACACTGCCTTTTTACAACATGATCATGACATTCCACATTTCTGCCCCAAAACATAAGGAGGTCCAATAGATATACTATATATATATACGAAAGTATGTTGAAATCCCTTGGAATTAGTGGATTTTACTATTTCAGCCACACCCGTTGCTGACACGTGTATCAGATCGAGCACACAGCCATCCATACACAGACATTGGCAGTAGAATAGCCTTACTGAAGAGCTCAGAGACTTTTAATGTGGCACTGTCATAGGATGCCACCTTTCCAACAAGTCAGTTCGGAAAATGTCTGCCCTGCTAGAGCTGCCCCGGTCTACTATAAGTGCTGTTATTGTGAAGTGGAAACGTCTAGGAGCAACAACGGCTCAGCCGTGAAGTTGTAGGCCACACAAGCTCACAGAACAGGACCACTGAGTGCTGAAGCGTGTAGTGCATAAAAATCGCCTGTCCTCAGTTGCAACACTCACTACCGAGTTCCAAACTGCCTCTGGAAGCCACGTCAGCACAATAACTGTTGGTTAGGAGCTTCATGAAATGGGTTTCCATGCCCGAGCAGCAGCACCCAAGTCTAAGATTACCATGCACAATCCAAGTGTCGGCTGAAGTGGTTTAAAGCTTGCCGAAATTGGATTCTGGAGCGGTGGAAACGTGTTCTCTGGAGTGATGAATCACGCTTCACCATCTGGAAGTCCTATGGACGAATCTGGGTTTGGCGGATGCCAGGAGAACGCTACCTGCCTAAATGCATAGTGCCAACTGTAAAGTTTGATGGAGGAGGAATAATGGTCTGGGGCTGTTTTTCATGGTCCAGGCTAGGCCTGTTAGCTCCAGTGAAGATAAATCTTAACGCTACAAGCATACTCTTCTGGGAAAGCGTTCCACTACATTCTAGACGATTCTGTGCTTCCAACTTTGTGGCAACAGTTTGGGGAAGGCTCTTTCCTGTTTCAGCATGACAATGCCCCCCGTGCACAAAACAAGGTCCATACAGAAATGGTTTGTCGAAATCAGTGTGGAAGAACTTGACTGGCCTGCAGAGAGCGCTGACCTCAACCCCATCAAACACCTTTGGGATGAATTGGAACACCGACTGTGAGCCAAGCCTAAATGCCCAACATCAGTGCCCAACCTCAATAATACTCTTCTGGCTGAATGGAAGCAAGTCCCGCAGCAATGTTCCAACATCTAGCGGAGAGCCTTTCCAGAAGAGAGGAGGCTGTTATAGCAGCAAAGGGCGACCAACTCCATATTAATGCCCAGGATTTTGGAATGAGATGTTTGACGAGCAGGTGCCCACATACTTTTGTCCATGTAGTGTAATTCATAATAATGTGACTAGTAGAACATGTGTTTTCAGTATTTTGGCACAAAGTACACACCAAGAAAGTGTCATAAAAGAGTAAATAAAATGTTTATAATAGGTATTATAAGACCATGCTATTTTCTAGCTATAATATACTTCCCAAACAAATGTGATTGCTTTGAAAATATCAAAATGTCTTTTAAATATTTTATATATGGTTATCCAATAGAAACCCTGGATGCAGTGCAATGATTCCAAGACTGATTGGAATGACCCCATGACTGATTTAATAACTTAGATCTACTATGTTGGCATATTGCACAACTTGAGAGTATTCGTATTTTCTTACAGATCAATTTCAACCTCTACACACAGACTCTCCACACACTATTCCATTTTCAGAAAGAACAAGAAAAAAACGTTTGCCTTCCATCTTTCTGTGGGAAATTAGTTCGATGCAAAATGATGGAAATGCAGGTGCAAGGCTTTACAACTTCATAACCCATTGAAAATCCACTGAGCCCTGAATCATGACAATCAAAGCCTGACCATTTTGGCAATCAAAGGAATTGATGTAAATAACTATTTTGGCACCATAATGATAATAAAGAGATCTAGAGAAAGCCCTGCCTGAACCATAAGGCTGCCACAGACTTGAAGCTCTGCCGTGATTTCCTCTGATTTCCTTTTCCTGGCTGTAGCAGCTCTTGTAAATCATTCCAATTCCCTTAAAACAAGCCAGTTGGATTGGGTTGGGTTATATCATAAACATTCACCGGCCAGACCACCCAGGGAGTGTGTCTTGGGCCCGACCGCCGCCTCCCTCTGAGTTGCAGTGCGGCCGAAGCACAACATGCTCAGTGTGGTTTGTGTTTGCGCCACTTCCAGGGCCAGCACTGGGGCCCCAGCTGCCATGGAAACAAAAACAGGCCCATTCACGGTCATCCACGGATGACATAGATAAACATACTATCTGAGCCTGTCTGTTTGTCCCACACATTTCAGATTTGATTCTCCTACAGGAAGCAGCAAAAGGACATGTCATTTACTGGATTTCCTGACATGATAGCATATTCCAAACATTATATACTTGTTGGGACAAGCTGAATAGTATGAAAACACATCATCTGCCAGAAAGATGAAGGATTAAGGGAAAAGTGATGACAAGTTATATGTAGGTTAACTATTTAATTATTCAGATGAAGTTGGTGTATTTGAAATCAACATTTAATGGTATTGATACATTTTTTATGAATGTAGAAAGAATTTCCAAGAGATAAACTATTTTTCATTCACTTGCATACTCTAATTCTATAGCCTGAAACAAGACCATTTCCATTCCAAGACAATTTCCATTCCAAGACATGGTAAACATGGAGTTTATACTGTTATTAATATGTTGAAGGCATTTCTGCTACAGCCCTATACCATACCACTCCAGTGTTTTGACAGTTTGGAAAAATCTTTGACTGCCTTCCCAGAATGCCTCACTTGGCATCCAGTAAACTTCAAGGATTGATTTCAGTAAACTTCAAACATGCTGTAAACTTCAAAAGTCAAACTTTAAGTAAACATTCAAACTTTGTAATTTCTCTGAATAGGTTCATTGCCATGCAATGTGGCAACATTGCTTTCTGTTCTACTCTGATTTGGGATTATGAGAAATGAGAGGAAATTGTTTGAATCAGTGAAACTAGTCTCTGACACAATCCTTTCGCTGATGTGCATCATATTTTCTAGTGGTTGGGAATTATAATTACTGTAATTGCAATGATCTGCCTCATAAAACATTATTCTCGTATGCATTCTGTTTCTTTTCATATGTACGTATGCAAAGCACCTATGACCTCAACATGAAAAGGTCCAAGACACAGGTGGTAGACACAGGAAATATCTCAACTGCATGGTTTTGATGAGCCAAAGCAATAAACGGTGGGCAACTCCCTGCCGGAAGGTCCTGGCATTTCTGTGCGCTCTGCTGTGTGAGTGCTGAGTGCATGTGTCAAGTCTGTGATTGTTTTACACATTTCTGGCATTGTTCATATTTCTACTGCTTAATGATTCCCATAACTCTGGGCAGCTTGTAGTTTGGCTAGCTTGGTATAAAAGGACCAGTGAGATGAAGAGATAAGAGTTTCCTCTACTGCAGGCCTGGATTTACAGTAAAAGCCCCCACCCAAACAGGGATGAAGGAGAAGGGGGGGGGGGTTATAACTGTATGAAAACATGAAAGTTGATCTTTGGTCGTGCCAACAGAAATTCCCCTCCTCTGGCAGCAATTGTGGTTTATACAAGGACATCTACAGTATGTACCTAAAACATAAGCACATCATCTCCCTTTATAGTTGATCCTATGTGGGGATGATTGATTGTGTGATTCTGTGCTTTTATGTGAATGTGTGTGTGTGTTTATGCGTGCTTGCATGTGGACATCTGTGTGTGGTGCAGGCCATGTGGGTGACTGCCCTAACTCTGCTGGGGCCTGTTTTTGGGGGTGCCCAGCAAGGCAAAGCCACAAGAGTGCAAACAGCACCCTTCCCAGCACCTCTGATCTGTGTGTGTGTCCTCTCATCTGGCTGTGTCCACCAGCAGGCCTCTCTGTCTGTCTGCCTGTCTGTCTGTGAGGTCCATTAACCACCATGATCCCCTCAGCCTCTGCACACTGCAGACAGCCACAGCTCCACTGGGTGTCCCCACGCACACACACACACACAAACGCAGTGGCCAGCCAGAGGCATTCTGGGGCAGAATCCACACTGACTCACTCATTACATGTCGCTGACTGTCCTCCTGTTACACAACATATATTCCATCTCTCTTTTGGGCTAGGTCCCAAGTAGCTCGCTATTCCTTAATCAGTACACTACTTGGGCTCTGGTCAAAAGTAGTGCAATATATAGGGAATAGGGAGCCATTTGGGACGGGCCTCATGTCCATTCTTCTGCATGCCTGGGTCCCTCTGCTCTGTGGTCTGGCCTGTGGAGCTGGCCAGAAACAGTCACATCATCATTACAGATGAAGGGAAGCAGTACATCTCAGCCTCGGGCTAAAGGGAGGATATAAAAGTCTGGAATCAAGTCCAGTAACATGTTATTTATCCCGGATTACATGAAGGAGAGTGATTTGTGATTTCCCTTGAATGATGTTGAAATGTCTTGGACAAACGGAGAGTGTATAGTTGTAGAATAACTATTTTGTGTTCATCTAAAGTTGTGTTCATGCCTTGGTATGTTTATCGAAAAGGATCAGTGGAGAGAACTACTGAAATAAATGTGTTATGTTGGCAATCATGCTGATTATGAGATCCATCAAAACATTTAGAAAAGCACTACTAGATTGAGTGGTAGTATGTTACCGTGAGCCCTGTAACTTGGGTGAATTAAAGATGGCACACAAACACATATATTATACTAAGTTAGGCCTTACTTAAATACTGAATAATTCCCAGACTAAGAGGGAGGTATGCTGGCACACATCCCCTGAAGAGAAAGACTTGTCATCGAGACAGATATCCAGCTGTCTTAATCACAGCTTTAGTGAGAACATTACTCACCAGGCTTTGGGCTAATTTGGCCAGGCACTGTAATTCTGCAAAAAAATCCTCTGTTTCCCTGAAGTGTCTACCAGGCTTGCAGTGAAGTCGGAAGCAGAACTGTGGCTTTGGCTTAGCTCTGTGTGAGGTCCTCCACCTTCACAGGGTGAGCAGTCTGCTGGCAGAACAAACATGGGTGGGACTACAGCATATACAACCATGCTCAAATCACACACTCTGATTTCATTAAACAGAGGAAGGAGGCCAACAAAGCAGGGCCTGGGCTGAGTCATGGACCATGCATCTTTCTCCCTCTCATTCTCTCTCGCTCCCTCTCAAAAATATAAACACAACATGTAAAGTGTCGGTCCCATGTTTCATGAGCTGAAATAAACAAAAAAAAGCGTATTTCCTTCAAATATTGTGCACAAATTTGTTTACATCCCTGTTGGTTAGCATTTCTTCTTTGGCAAAATAATCCATTCACCCGACAGGTGTGGCATATAAAGAAGCTGATTAAACAGCATGATCATTACACAGGTGCACCTTGTGCTGGGGACAATAAAAGGCCACTCTAAAATGTGGTTTTGTCAAACAACACAATGCCACAAATGTCTCAAGTTGAGGGAGCAAGCAATTTGCATGCTGATTGCAGGAATGACCACCAGTGCTGTTGCCAGAGAAAATAATTTATTTCTCTACCATAAGCCGCCTTCAATGTCATTTTATAGAATTTGACAACCACAGACCAAGTGTACCACACCAGCCCAGGACCTCCACATCTGGCTTCTTCACTTGCGGGACCGTCTGAGAACAGCCACCAGGCCAGATGATGAAACTGTGGGTTTGCACAACCGTTTCAGGGAAGCTCATCTGTGTACTAATCTTCCTCACCAGGGTCTTGACCTGACTGTATTTCGATGTTGTAACTGACTTCAATGTGCAAATGCTCATGTTCGATGGCCACTGGCACGCTGGAGAAGTGTGATCTTCATGGATAAATCCCGGTTTCAACTGTACCAGGCAGATGGCGTGTATGGGCGAGCGGTTTGCTGATGTCAATGTTGTGAACAGAGTGCCCCATGGTGGTGGTGAGGTTATGGCATGGGCAGGCATAAGCAATGGACAACAATTACAATTGCATTTTATTGATGGCAATTTGAATGCACAGAGATACTGTGACAAGATCCTGAGGCCCATTGTTGTGCCATTCATTCGCCGCTATCACCTCGTGTTTCAGAATGATAACGCACAGCCACATGTAGCAAGGATCTGTCCACAATTACTGGAATCTGAAAATGCCCCAGTTCATCCATGGCCTGCATACTCACCAGATATGACCCTGTTTACGACAGCATGTTCCAGTTCCCGCCAATATCCAGCCACTTAACACAGCCATTGAAGAGGAATAGGACAACATTCCACAGGCCACAATCAACAAAGAGATGTCACGCTGCATGAAGCTGGTGTTCACACCAGAAACCGGCTGGTTTTCTGTTCCATGCCCCTACTTTTTTATAGGTAAACATTACCAAAAGTATGTGGACACCTGCTCGTCGAACATCTAAATCGAAAATCCTGGGCATTAATATGGAGTTGGTCCACACTTTGCTGATATAACAGCATCCACTCTTCGGTGAAGGCTTTCCACTAGACGTTGGAACATTGCTGCTGGGACTTGCTTCCATTGAGCCACAAGAGCATTTGTGAGGTCGGGCACTGATGTTGGGGGACTAGGCCTGGCTCGCAGTGAGAGTTCTAATTCATTCCAAAGGTGTTTGATAGGGTTGAGGTCAACCCTCTGTGCAGGCCAGTCAAGTTCTTCCCCACTGATCTCGACTAACCATTTCTGTATGGACCTCGCTTTGTGCACGGGGGCATTGTCATGCTGAAACAGCAAAGGGCCTTCCACAAACTGTTGCCACAAAGTTGGAAGCACAGAATCGTCTAGAATGTAGTGGAAAGCTAAGAATAATCAAGCTAGAATAATCAAGAATGTCATTGTATGCTTCACTGAAGATAAGGGGCCAGTCTGTCAGACTGCCAGATGGTGAAGGGTGATTCATCACTCCGGAGAACTCGTTTCCACTGCTCCAGAGTCCAATGGCGGCGTGCTTTACACCACTCCAGCTGGCGCTTGGCATTGCGCATGGTGATCTTAGGTTTGTGTGCAGCTTCTTGGCCATGGAAACCCATTTCATGAAGCTCCTGGTGAACAGTTCTTGTGCTGAGTTGCTTACAGAGGCAGTTTTGAACTCGGTTGTGAGTGTTGCAACCGAGATCAGACAATTTTTACGCGCTACATGCTTCAGCACTCAACGGTCCTATTCTGTGAGCTTGTGTGGCCTACCATTTCGCGGCTGAGCCACTGTTGGTCCTAGACATTTCCACTTCACAATAACAGCACTTGCAGGTGACAGGGACAGCTCCAGCAGGGCAGAAATCTGACGAACTGACTCGTTGGACAGGTGCCACGTTGAAATTCACTGAGCTCTTCAGTAAGGCCATTCTACTGCCAATATTTTGTCTATGGAGATTGCATGGCTGTGTGCTCGATTTTATTCACCTGTCAGCAACGGGTGTGACTGAAGTAGCCAAATCTACAAATTTGAAGGGCTGTCCACATATACTATATACACAAAAGTATATGTGACCAACAGATGCATATCTGTATTCCCAGTCATGTGAAATCCATAGATTAGGGCCTAATGAATTTATTATGTATCTCAGTAAAATCTTTGAAATTGTTGCAGGTTGCGTTTATATTTTTGTAGAAAATAGAAAATCATTATTATGCTAAGCAGTGCAGTAACTCAAACCATCAATATGTCTGGGTTACATGTTACGGTGAAACACAAGACAATACACAAACATGGCTGCAAATGGTGGGGAGACGACGTGTTCCTCAGAAATCGCTTTACAATTAACATCCAATAGGTCGCTTTGCCTGGTTTTTACATTTAAACATATCCAGACTTTGGACAACACATCCAAAATATTTACATTTATTGGTCATGTTTTATCCCTTACTATGGTGTACGTGTAGTTACTCTTTCCTTTAAGACATGTTCTTTTCTGTTTAAATAAATGTTTATAGCATTCCAAACATTTTGTATGAGAGTATGTGTGGTCCTGTCAGCACCTAGTGTGGTGTAATGTGGGCAAGGTGTGTGTGTGTGGGTGTGTTTGTGGACGCATATGTGCATGCATTTGTGTGTGTGTGTGTGCATGCATTTCTCTGTGTGCGATGTGGCTTCCTGCAGGAACACCCATGGCTTGGTAAGGCCACATGTGATATTGTTGAAATGGAGTAACAACTGAAGCAGATACAAACAAGCAGAGCTCCACCCTGGATGTTCCTTCAACACCAGAGCTGCTTGAATGTAAAGGTACAGTTGCAGATCTGGCCTGTGTCCCAAATGTCATCCTATTCCCTATGTAGTGCACTACTTTTAACCAGGGTAGTGCACTACATAGGGAATAGGGTGCCATTTGGGATGTAGCACTACACCATGACCTGCTGGAGCCACAGTGGCCCTTGAGACTATACTAGGGTCACAGCCCTGACTCCTTTTGGCTCACCAAGACACTTTCAAACACATGTTACAGATGTAGGATCTTCATTTGAGCCAGTTTGCTACAGAAGAAAAAGAATCCTGAAGCAACAGGAAATGTGAATATTTATGTAGATTATAATTAAATGGACATTTTATTTAGGATTTGTCTGACATTTTAAAGAGGAAATTACAAACTTTAGAAGCATTTTTAAACCTTGAATGCAAACTACAACTTTGCATTTACTGCCATGCAGGAAAATTCTCACCAACAAGAGTGATCAAATTAAGATCCTCCATCTGTATTATCACAAGATAAATGCATGCTGTGCTATAAAATTAACATTTACCTTACCTGAAACAATTCTATGGACACACAACAAAGAATTGAACATGTGGAAAATGTAATTTAAATAACCATGCAATCTAATAAGCCAAACATTGTTTCTTCAGCAAGGTAATAGGGTTTCACTCCAAATAAAATGGTCTCACACCATAAAAATAATTATGCTATCACTGTTGTAAATGCATTCTCTACTAAGTGATACTTCAGCATGTTTCAGCATTTGCTAACTTCCCCATAGGACTGTAACTCCAAGCACCATAAAATGTGTGGAAACAATTGTGTGTATTAAGAGGCCTATATAAAAGTAAACAAAACCCAACCACACCGGGTTTACACCCATTATTCACCTATTATTATTTATACATGTATATCTACTTAGATCTGATTTGAGAATTAGATTTGACTCTTTGTAACAGCTCTCCCTTGTGGTAAGCCTGGGGAATTGCTAGATTCATATTTCGTCTCGGCCAGTTAGACAGGGCTGTTACGTTACCGTTTAAACCCCATAAGATCATAAGCAGAAAGGTAGCTCCATGCACCCTGCCCTGATTCTGTCTGCCTCCCTCCTACCCCCCTCCAGCCTGTGGGGCTGCCTGCCTGTCTGACACATGGATGATGAGGAGGGGATGAGAATTCCTGCCTGCTGTGGCTGGTAGCAGCTTCCGCTGGCTCTGGGAAATCAGTTGAACTGGAGGCATCCTGTGAATCCCAGAACGGGAGTAAATCATCCTTAACTAGCCCCCTCACACACCACACTGCGCCCGGGCCAGAAAACCAGCCATGTGTTTCGCTTCCCCAGCCTTGTGTGTGTGTCTGTGTGTGTGCGTGTGTTTGTGTACGTACATTTGTGCATGTGCTAGCATACGTGTGTTTGTGTGGGCGCGCACATGTGTGTGTGCAGCTGGATCCATCTTTCTCTCCAAACCCATAGAACAATACTCCCCCTCCTACACAAAACTATTTCACAGAAAACAGGGAGACTTTTAAATAGGGGCCTGACAGTCGTCCTAATGGAGACAGTGACTGAGTCCCAAATGGCACCATATTCCCTGCATAGTGCACTACTTTTGACCAGAGCATTAGCCTTACCTCCTAGTACAGATGTCCTGGTCACATCATACAGTGAAGGTAACGTCACACACAGCAGGGATAAATAACACACATTTGACGTGAAGACACTTTTAGTAGGTTACATAAGACCCCGGTCATCCCAATTGTTTCCACAGTGCTGTATTTAAAGACGGTTGTTTGGAAGTAATGACGCTCATATACAGTACTGTAACACACAGACAATTTGATATACAGAACTGACAGTATGTTATGCTTTTCTTTCAAAGGATCAAACTAGATATGTGAAAACCCATGAATGTAAATGATGACACTTCAACAAGACATAACAAAAGCTATGTAGAAAACTGTGATGTAATTTATTTGGATATGCTGACATGCCAAGGTCTGACGTTTTGCTTTGTAGAATGCTGTATATGTCACAGAGCATATACGGTGCCTTCAGAAAGTATTCACACCTATTGACTTTTCCCACATTTTGTTGTGTTACAGCCTGAATGTAAAATATATTACATTGACATTTTGTGTCACTGGACTACACAACATATCCCATAATGTAAAAGTGGAATAATCTTTTTGGAATTTTTTACAAATTAATTAAAAAAAATGTAAAACCTGAAATGTTTTGCCAATGGGTATTCAACCCCTTTGTCATGGCAAGCCTAATAAAGTTCAGGAGTAAAAATGTGCTTAACAAGTCACATAATAAGTTGTGTGCTAAAAAAGCATGCTCAAAGGTGAATCTTAATTGAAATAGCATTTTAAAAGGCACAGTCAACTTAATCTGTGTACGGGAAACCAGTCCTATATAATTTTACTCTTCTCCTCACGGTATGCGTTCCTTATTGTTCAGTCAGATGTAAAAGTTGGCGCTGCAGTGGATAGAAGCCCTGTTATGGGCTCCTGACTAATTCTGCTATTTTGTGTGTGTTGTTTTTACGCTGATCTTAACTTTTTTTGTACATAATGTCTCCGCCATCATTTCTTATGACCGAAAACATCTTTTGGACATCAGAACAGCGATCACTAACCTCGACTTGCATGAACATTTTCACTTCAACGAGTCGACAGCTCTGCACGTTCTGCTTACTCCGGACCAGGCCCTAATCCCCTGGACTCGTAAAAGGAAGCAACGATGAAAGAGAGGCAGGTGATGCGACATTGGCGAGAAAATAGACCACCATCTGTAATATTGGCAAAAGTGCAAACACTAGAGAACAGACTGAAAGAGCTCCGTTCGAGACTATCCTATCAATGGGACCTGAAACACTAATATTATATTCTTCTCAGAGTCGTGACTGAACAAGGACAATATACATCAATGGTTTTTACATGCATTGTCAAGATAAAGGGAGGAGGGGTGTGTCTCTTTGTTAACAACAGCTGGTGTGCGATCTCTAATGTTAAGGAAGTCTCAAGGTTTTGCTAGCCTGAGTTAGAAAACCTCATGATAAGCTGCAGACCATACTATTTACCATGACGGCTCTAAGACCGCACTCAACAAGCTGGATAGGGCCATAAGTATATAAGAAAATGCACATCTAGAGGCGGCGTTTCTCATGTCTGGTGATTGTAATGCAGGGAAACTGAAATCTGTTTTACCAAATTTTTACCAGCATGTCACCTGTGCAACTAGAGGAAACAAAACTAGATTTATTTTACTCCTACAAGGCCCACCCTTTGGCAAATCAGACCATAACTCTATCCTGCTTCCTACTTACAAGTAAAACATTTTTGTCTCCATATTATGTATATTCCCAATAAGCTACCAAGGAAAGGATTAAGAATAGCCCATATTAATATATGTAGCCTTAGAAATAAGGTTAATGAAATCAACTTGCTAACATCGGATAACATTCATATATTGGCCATCTCTGAAACTGATTTAATTCCTTTGATGACACAGCAGTTGCAATACAGGGATATAACATTTACAGAAATGCCTTTGGGGGAGGTGTTGCTTTACATGTTCAGAGCCATATTCCTGTTAAGTTTAGAGAAGATCTTGTGTCAAATGTTGTGGTTGCAAGTTTTCCTGCCTCATCTAAAGCCTCTTCTTTTGCGGTGCTGATATAGGCCACCAAGTGCTAACAGTCAGTATTTTAATGTTATGTGTGAAATGCTTGATAATGTGTGTGATTTTAAATGAACATTTCTAACATTTTCTACTTTGGATTCATCATCTTCAGCACCACCCCAGCATCAACAAGTGAAAATGGCGCGTTTCTATGTTTTGTAGTAAAAAATATAGAAGAAGATCAGTTTTTCCAATGATGCACACTGATGATGTCATTGGAAACACTTATTTCCTCAATCTTTTTTTAATACAAAACATAGAAATGTGCAATTTTCACATTTGGTGATGTTGGGGAGGTGCTGATGATGTTGAGTATTTTTTAACAGAGAGGTCTATTTTCAGGGTGAACATTGACTGGTTAGGAATTAGCTGTCCTCTCAAGACAAAGCTTCGAACTGTGACTAATGCCTGTATTATGATCCAGGTTATCACTCAACCAACTAGAGTGCATACCAATAGTGTTGGATTTGTGATTTGCTCCAAAACAATATAATTTTTCCTTTGGTTGTGGTGACCATAACATTGTGGCAATAAGGAAAGACAAAGGTTGGGCCTAAAGTAATTTACAAGAGATCACACAACATGTTGTTTTCTCAACTCTTTTGTTGAAGATGTAAAACATGTATGTTGGTCTGATGAGTATGAGGAAGTGAATCCGGATGCTGCACTGGAAGTATAAAAAAAATATTCATGCCAACTGTTGACAAGCATGCACCTCTTAAGAAACTGTGATAACTGTTAGACCCTCCTGTATTGATGATGAATTGATCAAATGTATGGTTCAAATAAATTATGCAAAAGAGATGGCAAGCAAGTCAGGCTGCTCAGCTAATTGGTTGACATAATACAAATTGAGAAATGTTGGACTAAACTTAACAAAAAGAAGAAGACATTATATTACCAAACACAGATCAATGACATAAAACACAATGGAAAAACTTTGGTGTACCTTAAATCAATTTGATGGGTAATTTATTACAAAAACGTTTGATATTGGCAATCATTTCGATGACTATTTCACTTGTAAAGTGGAAAAAGTGTATGACATTGAACAGAGAACCATCATATTTTTGAGTAAAATATATAATAATGAAAGAGAAGGATTGCTGTTTTGAATTTGCTCAAGTTATTTTGGGAGAGGTGCAAAACATATTGTTATTCATCAATAATGATAAGCCACCAGGTATAGACAAATTTGATGGGAAACTATTGAGAATGGTAGCAGACTGTAATGCCACTCCTATTTGCTTTATCTTTAACCAAAGTCTAAATGATTATGTCTCCACAGGTGTGGAAGGAAGCTAAGGTAATTCCACTGCCTTAACATTGTAAAACACCCTTTGCTGGCTCTAACAGCTGCACAATCTATTTGCTGACTTCTTAGTAAACTGATGGAGATTGTGTTTAACCAAATACAATGCTATTTTCAGAGAACAAGTTAACTACTGACTCAGCATGAACATAGAGAATGGCACTCAACTTGTACTGCACTGACTCAGATGACTGATGATTGGTTAAAATAAATTGATAATAAGACAATAGTTGGAGCTGCATTGTTAGATTTCAGTGCAGTCTTTGATGTTATTGATCATAAATAGTTATTGTAAAAAACTTTACATCACCTCCCATCACATGGAGTTATTTATCCAATTGAACTCAGAGAGTGTTCTTCAATGGAAGCTTCTCCAACATCAAATATGTACAATGCGGTGTACCTCAGGGCAGCTGCCTTGGGCCGTTACTCTTCTCTATTTTTACAAATTATTTGCCACTGGTCTTACACAAAGCTAGAATGACTATGTATGCAGATGATTCCACACTCTACATGTCAGCACCCAAAGCTAGTGAGCTCATGGAAATTCAAAATAAGGAGTTACAGTCAGTATCGGTGATAAATAATAAACGGGTCTTAAATACATCTAAAACAAAAATCATTGTATTTGGTTCAAAACATTTTTTAAGACCTCAACTGGAGTTGAACATAAAAGTTGTGCCCATTGAGCAAGTTGATGAAGTTAAACTCCTAGGTACAAAATTGGATGGTAAATTATCACGGGCAAGTCATACTGACAAAGTTGTTGAGAAGATGGGGAGGGGTAGGTATGCTATTAATAGATGTTCTGTGTTTTTGACACAAAAATCAACTGCTTTAGTTGTTCAAGCTCTGGTCTTGTCCCATCTTGATTACTGTCTGGTAATATAGTCAAGTTCAGCAAAGAAAGACCGAGCAAAGCTGCAGCTGGCTCAAAACAGAGCAGCATGCCTTGCCCTTAATCCTTAAGAGTCTATTGATGCCCTCTTGCCTCCGTCAGGTGAAGCTAGAGATATGTTTTTTTTGCATGGGCTGTGTCTCAATCCACCGCATCCTCCTATATGTTGACCTTCCGCATCTGCGGTGGAACCCGTTACTGTTTTTTTTTTATGTATGGAGGGAGTTTTGTGCCCAAAAAACAAAAATATTTCCTGAGCTTTGTTGTATCGCCTAGATTTGTTATGCCTAAATTATCTACGTATGACCATCTTAAAACAATCATGTCCAATTACTCAAGCAAATAGTTTACCTTAAAAAATTGATTAAACAGCAACTCCTGGAATGGTAGAACAAACAAACATTTTTTTTGTTTGTTGAATTTTTACCACTTTTTAAATGGTATCCAATTGTTTAGTAGCTACTATCTTGTCTCATCGCTACAACTCCCATACAGGCTCGGGAGAGACGAAGGTTGAAAGTCATGCGTCCTCGGATACACAACCCAACCAAGCCACACTGCTTCTTAACACAGCTCGCATCCAACCCGGAAGCCAGCCGCACCAATGTGTCGGAGGAAACACTGTGCACCTGGCAACCTTGGTTAGCGTGCACTGCGCCTGGCCCGCCACAGGAGTCGCTGGTACGCGATGAGTCAAGGATATCCCTACCGTCCAAGCTCTCCCTAACCCGGACGACTCTGGGCCAATTGTGCGTCGCCCTTAACCACTGCGCCACCCGGGAGGCCCTCACACACCATTTTTTGTTGTATTGGTTGAATTTATGTTTTGGTATATTTTGTATATCGTTGTATTTGAAATTGTCCTTGTCAGTATATCAGTGTTTTTTACTTTTCATGTTTTGTATTTTGTTGTGGACCCCTGGAAGAGCAGCTGCTGCTTCTGCAAAAGCTAAAGGGGATCCAAATAAACAAATAAACCAGTGATGGATGCGGATGCTAAGACACAGGACTGTTACGCTAACACAGACTGGAATATGTTCCAGGATTTATCTGATGGAATTGAGGAGTTTACCACATCAGTCACTGGCTTCATTAATAAGTGCATCAATGACTTCGTCCCCACAGTAACCGCATGTACATACCCCAATCAGAAACCATGGATTACAGGCAATATCCGCACTGAAATAAAGGTTATAGGAAGGCCCCAAAAAATTGTCAAAGACGGCAAGCGATACCGGAGAGCCAACTCAAGGTCCAAAAGGCTCCTTAACAGTTTCTACCCCCAAGCCATAACACTGCTCAACAATTACTCAAATGGCCACTAGGTCTATTTCCATTGAACCCCCCCCCCCCCTTTGTTTTTACATTGCTGCTACTTGCTGTTTATTATTTATGCATAGTTATTATCTATGCACCTCAACTAACATGTACCCATGCACATTGACTTGGTACCGGTATATATCCACGTTATTGTTATTTTATTGTGTTACTTTTTATTTATTTATTGAACTGCATTGTTTTTTAGGGGCTTGTAAGTAAGAATTTCATGATAAGGTTGTATTCGGCGCATGTGACAAATAAAATGTGATTTGATTTCTAGAGCTGCCATTTTCAAGGAGTGGGACACTAATCCAGATGCTTATAAGACATACTACTATGACCTCCGATGAGCCATCAAACAGGCAAAGCGTTAATACAGAACTAAGATCGAATCCTACTACAATGACTCTGCTTGACAGATGTGGCAGGGCTTGCAAACTATAAGGGATTACAAAGGATAAGCCAGCCACAAGCTGCCCAGCGACACAAGCCTACCAGATGAGCTAAATGTCTTCTGTGCTCGCTTCGAGGCAAACACTGAACCATGCATGAGAGCAATAGTGGTTACGTACGTCTGTGTGATTTTATTCTCCGTAGCTGATGTGAGTAAGACCTTTAAACAGGTTAACATGCGCACAGCTGCGGGGCCAGACTTAATATCAGGACACGTACTCAGAGCATGCACTGACCAGCTGGCAAGTATTTTCACTGACATTTTCAACCTACCTCTGAGCCGTTCTGTAATAGCAGCTTGTTTCAAGCAGAGCACCATAGTCCCGGTGCCCAATAATGGCAATGCAACCTGCCAAAAGGAATAACTATGACTTCAGCTCAACATTCAAACCCTTCAAAGCTCATTACCAAGCTCAGGACCCTGGCACTGAACACCTCCCTCTGCAACTGGATCCTGCACTTTCCGACGGGCCAGCCCCAGGTGGTGAGGGTAGGCAACAACGCATTCGCCATGCTGATCATCCACACGGGGGCCCCTCAGGTGTGTGTACTTAGTCCCTTCTTGTACTCTCTCCAACAACATCAACAGGTTTGCTGAGAACACAACGGTGGCAGGACTGATCACCGATGAGGCAGCCTATAGGGAGGAGTTCAGAGACCTGGCATTGTGGTGCAAGGACAACAACCGCTCACTCAATGTCAGCAAGACAAAGCAGCTGATCTTGGACTACAGGAAACAGGGAGGCAAGCATGCCTTCATCCCCATCGACAGGGCTGTAGTTGAGCGGGTCGAGAGCTTCAAGTTCCTCTGTGTCCACATCACTAAGGAATTATCAAGATCCACACACAAAGTTGTGAAGAGGGCACGACAGAGCCTCTTCCCCTCAGGAGGTTGAAAAGATTTGGCATGGGCCCTCAGCTCCTCAGCTCTACTGCTGCAGCATTGAGAGCATATTGACTGGCTGCAACACCGGGTGGTACGGCAACTGCAAGGCACAGATTTTATTCACCTGTCAGCAACTGGTGTGGCTGAAATAGCTGAATCCGCTCATTTTAAGGGGTATCCACATACTTTGTATATATAGTGTACTTACACTGACACACCAACACACACATATACACTACATACAGTTGAAGTCAGAAGTTTACATACACTTAGGACATCTACTTTGTGCATGACAAGTAATTTTTCCAATTGTTTACAGACAGATCATTTCACTTATAATTCACTGTATCACAATACCATCGGGTCAGAAGTTTACATACACTAAGTTGACTGTGCCTTTAAACAGCTTGGTCAATTTAAAATGGCTTTAGAAGCTTCTGATATGCTAATTGACAATATTTGAGTCAATTGGAGGTGTACTTGTGGATGTATTTCAAGGCCTACCTTCAAACTCAGTGCCTCTTTGCTTGATATCATGGGAAAATCAAAAGAAATCAGCCAAGACCTCAGAAAAAAATTGTAGACCTCCACAAGTCTGGTTCATCCTTGAGAGCAATTTCCAAATGCCTGAAGGTACCACGTTCATCTGTACAAACAATAGTGTGATGATGCTGGAGGAAACAGGTACAAAAGTACCTGTCTGTCATTCATTCAGATCTAGGATGTATATATATATATATACATACACACTGCTCAAAAAAATAAAGGGAACACTAAAATAACACTTCCTAGATCTGAATGAATGAAATATTATTATTAAATACTTTTTTATTTATATAGTTGAATGTGCTGACAACAAAATCGCACAAAAATTATCAATTGAAATCAAATTTATCAACCCATGGAGGTCTGGATTTGGAGTTACACTCAAAATTAAAGTGGAAAACCACACTACAGGCTGATCCAACTTTGATGTAATGTCCTTAAAACAAGTCAAAATGAGGCTCAGTAGTGTGTGTGGCCTCCACGTGCCTGTATGACCTCACTACAATGCCTGGGCATGCACCTGATGAGGTTGCGGATGGTCTCCTGACGGATCTCCTCCCAGACCTGGACTAAAGCATCCGCCAACTCCTGGACAGTCTGTGGTGCAACGTGGCGTTTGTGGATGGAGCGAGACATGATGTCCCAGATGTGCTCAATTGGATTCAGGTCTGGGGAACGGGCGGGCCAGTCCATAGCATCAATGCCTTCCTCTTGCAGGAACTGCTGACACACTCCAGCCACATGAGGTCTAGCATTGTCTTGCATTAGGAGGAACCCAGGGCCAACCGCACCAGCATATGGTCTCACAAGGGGTCTGAGGATCTCATCTAGGTACCTAATGGCAGTCAGGCTACCTCTGGTGAGCACATGAACAAGAAATGCCACCCCACACCATGACTGACCCACCGCCAAACCGGTGATGCTGGAGGATGTTGCAGGCAGCAGAACGTTCTCCACGGCATTTCCAGACTCTGTCACGTCTGTCACATGTGCTCAGTGTGAACCTGCTTTCATCTGGGAAGAGCACAGGGCACCAGTGGCGAATTTGCCAATCTTGGCGTTCTCTGGCAAATGCCAAACGTCCTGCACGGTGTTGGGCTGTAAGCACAACCCCCACCTGTGGACGTCGGGCACTCATACCACCCTCATGGAGTCTGTTTCTGACCGTTTGAGCAGACACATGCACATTTGTGGCCTGCTGGAGGTCATTTTGCAGGGCTCTGGCAGTGCTCCTCCTGCTCCTCCTTGCACAAAGGCGGAGGTAGCGGTCCTGCTGCTGGGGTTGTTGCCCTCCTACGGCCTCCTCCACGTCTCCTGATGTACTGGCCTGTCTCCTGGTAGCGCCTCCATGCTCTGGACACTACGCTGACAGACACAGCAAACCTTCTTGCCACAGCTCGCATTGATGTGCCATCCTGGATGAGCTGCACTACCTGAGCCACTTGTGTGGGTTGTAGACTCAGTCTCATGCTACCACTAGAGTGAAAGCACCGCCAGCATTCAAAAGTGACCAAAACATCAGCCAGGAAGCATAGGAACTGAGAATTGGTCTGTTGTTATCACCTGCAGAACCACTCCTTTATTGAGGGTCTCTTGCTAATTGCCTATAATTTCTACTCCATTTGCACAACAGCATGTGAAATTTATTGTCAGTGTTGCTTCCTAAGTGGACAGTTTGATTTCACAGAAGTGTGATTGACTTGGAGTTACATTGTGTTGTTTAAGCGTTCCCTTTATTTTTTGGAGCAGTGTATATCGAAATAATGGTATGAGGTATCTATCTATGTACATATAGGTGAAGTGTCTAGGCAACAGGGTAGATAATAGACAGTAGCAGCAGCATACAGTGGGGAGAACAAGTATTTGATACACTGCCGATTTTGCAGAATTTCCTACTTACAAAGCATGTAGAGCTCTGTAATTTTTATCATAGGTACACTTCAACTGTGAGAGATGAAATCTAAAACAAAAATCCAGAAAAATCACATTGTATGATTTTTAAGTAATTAATTTTCATTTAATTGCATGACATAAGTACAGTGCCTTGCGAAAGTATTCGGCCCCCTTGAACTTTGCGACCTTTTGCCACATTTCAGGCTTCAAACATAAAGATATAAAACTGTATTTTTTTGTGAAGAATCAACAACAAGTGGGACACAATCATGAAGTGGAACGACATTTATTGGATATTTCAAACTTTTTTAACAAATCAAAAACTGAAAAATTGGGTGTGCAAAATTATTCAGCCCCTTTACTTTCAGTGCAGCAAACTCTCTCCAGAAGTTCAGTGAGGATCTCTGAATGATCCAATGTTGACCTAAATGACTAATGATGATAAATACAATCCACCTGTGTGTAATCAAGTCTCTGTATAAATGCACCTGCACTGTGATAGTCTCAGAGGTCCGTTAAAAGTGCAGAGAGCATCATGAAGAACAAGGAACACACCAGGCAGGTCCAATTTTTCAGTTTTTGATTTGTTAAAAAAGTTTGAAATATCCAATAAATGTCGTTCCACTTCATGATTGTGTCCCACTTGTTGTTGATTCTTCACAACAAAATACAGTTTTATATCTTTATGTTTGAAGCCTGAAATGTGGCAAATGGTCGCAAAGTTCAAGGGGGCCGAATACTTTCGCAAGGCACTGTATTTGATACATCAGAAAAGCAGAACTTAATATTTGGTACAGAAACCTTTGTTTGCAGTTACAGAGATCATAAGTTTCCTGTAGTTCTTGACCAGGTTTGCACACAATGCAGCAGGGATTTTGGCCCACTCCTCCATACAGACCTTCTCCAGATCCTTCAGGTTTCGGGGCTGTCGCTGGGCAATACGGACTTTCAGCCCTCTCCAAAGATTTTCTATTGGGTTCAGGTCTGGAGACTGGCTAGGCCACTCCAGGACCTTGAGATGCTTCTTACGGAGCCACTCCTTAGTTGCCCTGGCTGTGTGTTTCGGGTTGTTGTCATGCTGGAACACCAAGCCATGACCCATCTTCAAAGCTCTTACTGATGGAAGGAGGTTTTTGGAAAAGATCTCACGAAACATGGCCCCATCCATTCTCCCCTCAATACGCTGCACTCGTCCTGTCCCCTTTGCAGAAAAGCATCCCCAAAGAATGATGTTTCCACCTCTGTGCTTCACGGTTGGGATGGTGTTCTTGGGGTTGTACATCCTTCTTCTTCCTCCAAACACGGCGAGTGGAGTTTAGACCAAAAAGCTCTATTTTTGTCTCAGACCACATTACCTTCTCTCATTCCTCCTCTGGATCATCCAGATGGTCATTGGCAAACTTCAGACGGGCCTGGACATGCGCTGGCTTGAGCGGGGGACCTTGCGTGCACTGCAGGATTTTAATCCATTACGGCATAGTGTGTTACTAATGGTTTTCTTTGAGACTGTGGTCCCAGCTCTCTTCAGGTCATTGACCAGGTCCTGCCGTGTAGTTCTGGGCTGATCCCTCACCTTCCTCATGATCATTGATGCCCCACGAGGTGAGATCATGCATGGAGCCCCAGACCGAGGGTGATTGACCGTCATCTTGAACTTCTTCCATTTTCTAATAATTGCGCCAACAGTTGTTGCCTTCTCACCAAGCTGCTTGCCTATTGTCCTGTAGCCCATCCCAGCCTTGTGCAGGTCTACAATTTTATCCCTGATGTCCTTACACAGCTCTCTGGTCTTGGCCATTGTGGAGAGGTTGGAGTCTGTTTGATTGAGTGTGTGGACAGGTGTCTTTTATACAGGTAACTAGTTCAAACAGGTGCAGTTAATACAGGTAATGAGTGGAGAACAGAAGGGCTTTTTAAAGAAAAACTAACAGGTCTGTGAGAGCTGGAATTCTTACTGGTCGGTAGGTGATCAAATACTTATGTCATGCAATAAAATGCAAATTAATTTCTTAATCATTATATAGAACTATATTATATATATATATCTTTAACTCTGCATTGTTGGAAAAGGACCAGGAGGGAAACATTTCACTGTTAGTCTAGACCTGTTGTTTACGAAGCATGTGACAAATAAAATGTAATTTGACTTGAGTCAGAGTGAGCTTTTACTCAACCAGCCTACCCAGAGGACAAAGTGGTTGGTCCTGAAAGGGCAGGTCAACCTGGCACCAAGCAGTGGTTGGAGTGCACCCGCATGCTAAATGAAGTCTCTATTCATGTCTGGCACAAAGCCTGTGTGGGTTCCCCAATGGAGAGAGGACCACCTCTCTGTCTGAAGTGCCCATCTCTGCCTCTGAAAGGCCCTGTGGATGCCATGCCACAACACCCCCATTAGACACCCAAGAGACATTGCATCTCCTAATGCTTGGCCAACCGCCTGTATACCACCACCACACAAGGAGAGAGAGAGAGAGAAGGAGAGATGGTGGCAGTGGCCAACATCCAACTCCCCGTCTGCCCAACTAGCCCGTTATCCTGTCCTCACCCCTTTTACGGGTCAAAACCAAAGGCTGCATGCTGTATGTAGTTATTAGTTATAAGGAGGATTTCCATTGAATAAATATCATATTTGATGTTAAATATTCAACTGGAATGCTCTTGATTTGAATGTCATGGAAAGTTCTAAATGAACGATGGAGTATTTTTTAGATGAACACCTGAAATTGACTTTAGTAAAACCACAGGCCACATGGAAATTATCGAGATTGGAGACATGGGGAATTTAACAAGACATTCTGGTCTTCCCATTAAATATTTAGATAATATCTTGTTGTAACGTGGACATGTATGTGATCCAGGACTTTCCGAACAGTCCAGTTGAGCCACCCTGGTTTCTATGATACCATACACAAAATGCATACAGTACCAGTCAAACGTTTGGACACACCTACTCATTCAAGGGTTTTTCTTTATTTGTACTATTTTCTACATTGTAGAATAATAGTGAAGACATCAAAACTATGAAATAATACATATGGAATCATGCAGTAACCAAAAAAGTGTTAAACAAATCAAAATACATTAGATCATTTAAAGGTTGTTCAATATATTTTTATTCTTTTTTTTACTTTAGTTTATTTGGTTAATATTTTCCTAACTCTTCTTGAACTGCAGCGTTGGTTAAGGGCTTGTAAGTAAGCATTTCACGGTAAGGTCTACACTTGTTGTATTTGGTGCATGTGACAAATAAAGTTTGATATATCAGTTGCCCTTCAATCAGTTGCCCTAAACCTAGCATTAGATTGCATCCTTGTAGCTGTGTGGGCTAATATAGTCAAAATGTTTGCCTTGGGCTAAGTTGAGCCAATGGCCATGGAGTAAGATGAGCCAGTGACAAGTTGAGCAAATTGAAGTGTTTTCTTCCCAGGTGTAATGCAAGTCATTATCACTGGGACAGGAGGTAACAACAGGGTTTGGCCTATGTTAGAAGTGCAACTTTTCTGTTAGGTGTTAAGTCTCTTTTAAAAAGATGCTTAAAAAAGTGATAGTGTTGAATTGTGCCTGGGAAATAAAAATAGACATGGTTTTAAAATCGTAGTGGTAATATTTAATTCATTACAGAAATGTGTAGGCGGCTTAACTTACCCTGTCCCGCGGCTCAATTTATCCAGAGTAAGTTGCGTCAAGAGACAATTTTGGACAAGCTATGTTTTCAAAACTGTAATGTTTACATTATTTCAGATTACTTCCAGTGATACACAACATCCTGAAATATATGTAGATATCTTTGTTAGAAGGAAAACAGAAGGAAAACTATATTTCCTTTGACGGAGTGGTGGCTCAACTTACCCCACTCTCTCCTACAAGTGTTTTCTTTTCAGACCACTAAAACAGTTACTTTAGTTGACAATAATGTTGATTGTGTTTTGGTGCAAGGCCTATATTGGTGGAAAGGTTCTATTAATCAGTGTTTGATATGCGGTCGAGTCCAGGACGGTTGGCCCCCCAAGAGGAAATGGTGGGACGTTTCCAAATCTGAAGAAGGCTAATGAGCGTGTCTGTCTAGGTAAAAGAGCTCTCTCTCTGTGGAAAATTGCCAGTCTATGGTACAAGATTGATGCTGAAAATCTGCTGGGGTAACAAGGGAGGGCAACCTAGCATGTAACTGAGGATTACAGAGGTCCTATTTTTGTATTCTGTCTTGGACCAAAAGTTGTCTTTAGAAATATTGATTCGATAAATATATAATTCAGAATTTTTCTGCTAAAATCAGACTTTTCTTCTTTTAAAATCGACCAATGTTGTCAATATGAATCAGAAATAATCTCCTGCTGTGTGAGTTGTCACTTGAAAACATATGCCAGTGGTCTTGTCCATCCACACTCCTTCTCCTCCAGTACACTAATCACAACAGATATCTCAAAATAGCAGAAATACTCCTGTTGAAACGAAACCACTGTTTATGACTGGGATGGAATATTTAATGGACACGAAGTGAATGACTTCATCCCCCCTCCCCTCTCTCTCTTACAGCCATTCAACAAAGCCCAACCAGCTCACTAACACAATATCAAACCAGACAGATCAGTAGAAGAAGGTAGGGTTGGACTCTGAGTAAGGCCAGCAAGGCTAGTGCAGTCTAAAAAACACTGGTTAGACCCGTGATTAGAAACCTCTCTCTGTCATACCAGGATCAGGGAGAGAGAATGCATCTCCTGATTCTCAGCAAAGGCACTCCTTATCTCCCCTCGTGTTTGGACCCTGCTTGTCCAACCCCTGTCCCCACCCCCCAGTCCCCACTATGTCCCTTTTCTCCAGGTTGCCTGGGTGATGCCTAACAAAGCCATCATTTTACCAATTTCCACAGAAACAGGTGCTGGCACAATGGCTGCTTCCTTCTTAGCTGAAAGGGAAGGTTAGTGAGGTTCATGGGAACCCGGGCGGACAATCTCATGGCTGTCCAAGTGTCGTCCCTGGGCTTGGGCATAAAAGAAGGCTAATTTGTTGTCGCTGTTTTCCCAGGGGGTGGGAGGGGGGAGGTGGGGGAACAGTTTTCAAAACAGACCCCCTGATATCAATCTCCATGCCTGATAGGTCTGTTTTTGGCAAGGGGTGGTGTCTATTTTCTTTTCTTCAACTCCGTTGCAATAGAGGACAAAAGTGGCCATGTCATGATTTCAAGATGTTTTAATTTAGCTTCTCATAGTGCCCACATCCCTGTGTGTGTGTTTTATCCAGTTTTTTTTGTGTGTTCCAATGAAAGTCTCTGATATCTGTGCTTATCTTTAACCCCACCAAAACAGAAAGGGGCGTTTGGCGCTAGAAAGTATTTGTGGGCACATTAAGTCGGGAGGGTTAGGAGGGGGTGGGGTGTGGCTCTGCTCCTCTTGCACGGGCCTAGCAACATGTTTTGTGGGGACACAAAACCATTTGAGGGGAGTAAGCAAAGCATTTAGATTGTGCAAGAACTGTGTCATTCACTTGCAATCTTGCTAATAGTATTTATCTCAATGTGCACTGCCCAATAGAATTGATGGAACTCAATCCAATTAGAATCAAGCTCAAGGACGGGGCTGTCACAGGTTAATTTATGCAACACAAAATATATTCCAAATATATTTTTTTCAGTAGATCTGAATCGATGGGTACAATAATGAGCTATAGTGGAAAGAGGTTGGGTGTCAGAAATGCGCATGTTGCAAGCCCACACTTCACTTTTTGTATGTTTTATCATACCGACTGGATTCCTCAACACCTCTCAACAATGAGACAGGGTTGTGCTCATCTGCATCACAAACGGCACACTATTCCCTATATAGTGCACTGCTTATGACCAGAACCGTGGTCATAAGCAGTTTACAATATAGGGAAGAGGTTACCATTTAGGATGCATCCCTAGCCTGAGGTGCCACTGTGCCAGTCTGTAGGGGTTACGGTTACGCCGTCTCTGACCCAGACAAATGTAGCCAGCAGGCAGTAATCCAACAGGTTGGCACTCGGGCTAAATGGAGCAGCACCGTGGAGGGTGGGCTTAGGCAATGAAACATCAAAGAAACTAATATCTAATATCCCTAATGATTGACAAGGCAGCTTTGAAGCCATTCTAAAATAACATTTGTAGTGTAGAGAGACAGCTTGGAAAACTGGCATAGAGAATGACCTAAGAAAACATTCCATTGACCTAAGAAAACAGGCTTCAATCAATACAGCAAAATATATAAACACAAATCCATTTCTTAAATACCTAATTAGGGTAACGCAATGCCAAAACCATGTCATTTGGTTGAAATAGATTTGTACGTGCGTGTGTGAATTTGTGTGCGGCTGTGTCTTAGGTGACATCCATCCACACAGGCAGGAGATGAGCGGGACCATGTTTGCCCAGTTGGGGGTTGCAATGTTGCTGTTTTCGCCCTGATCTCATCTTCTCCAAAGCAGCAAGACTTCCAAAAGTCCATTTGAGCCACTGGCTGCAGTGTATTCCAGGCACTAAAACATTCCACAAATGGTATAATAAGACATTGGCACAAGAGGCTTAGGACTGGGGGAGAGAGCAGGGATCGCTGGGCTTGTAAACCACTCTGTAAACATTCCATTGAAAGATGGAAGAATGCAAGCTCATAAGAGCTCTATTCAGTCAGCCGGGATCACTGTCAGTCAGCCGCTCAGAGGAAGGGGGAGGGAGAACACAAAACACACACGCCCACAGGAACACACAGATAGCGAGCGCACAGCACACTTGGAGGGAAACAGACAAAGGCACGCACGCTTTATCTCAGGAGCCATGGCTAAAAGGGATGCAAAACACATTTATCAGTACCAGACACACACTGGTGAAGATTGTGTTACCACACACATACACACAGATGCCAAACAAATGTCTGTAACCTGTACCCACACACAAGTACGTGCATAAACAGAAACACACACACACATTTCTTTCCAACTATGGGAAATAAGTAACCCCTAAAAAGTTTGCTGTAATTGTCTTTATAATCCCATCAAAAAACCTTCATACAGCTGAATCTCATCTCGTAGCAGGAAACCACTTGTGGTAAAGGATTGTGCTCTATATCCACCGACTAGTCTTTGGCCTGCGCCTCATGCTCAGCCCTTTCGTTCTCCCCCCAAAAATTGACATGCTATGAATGTTCAACTCCACCTGATGGCGATAAGGAGCTCATAGAAAAATGTAGTTTTGATCCAAGGTGATGTATCACTTCTCATCCACCAGAGGTCAATGTTTCTCTGTATATCAGTCCCAACAAGCAGACTTCAACACAGATAAAGATTATTAATATTGTAATGATCTGGCTAGATCATAAAGGAACAATTGTCCAGACAGAGGATTTTTTTTTTTACTCAACAGAGGCTACTGTTTGGCCGTAGCCCACGCCAAATAAATCAAGGATACCCGTATAAAACAACCGTGACCATCTCTTGTGAAGACCAGACGTAAGAGAGAGAACAATGGATAAACATGGTCTTAAACACCCCGCCAATCCCCCTCCCCTCAATGTGGAATATAGAAAGGCATGTGAAATCATATGATGTACAATGAGAGAAATGATGGAATCGGTAGTGGTCAGATATGTTGCTCATTGACGGCTATAGTTCAAGACAGCTGACAGGCATACCTCAGGACTTTCCTGCTGACCATCAGATGGTATGCTTTCATCATGTGCATTGCCTCACATGGACACTGACTGACCGACTGAGTGGCTAGTGTGTTTGTTAGTGTGGTGTCCCCCTGTGGTTGCCATAACAAGTCAGACGACCAGGGTATTTCTCAGTAATAAGGAAATCCTTGGTGTCTCACTCAGTTGAATGCCTTCCATCTATTCTAGTCTGACCATGAAGGCTGAGACATCCAGTAAAAATGTATTAGCTTTTAATGTGCCATGAAAACAACCAGTCATGATTTTTCATGCGATTGTCAAACAAATCACTTCAAAAAGTAGATTACCTCCGAACATTGCACTGTGCACCAGCCAACATTCCTTCAATACACAAGTGGCTGAAACTATCGAAAGGAGGGGTATTCAACCTGATAATTAATTGCACCCACCTGTTGTCCCAGGTCTAAATCAGTCCCTGATTAGAAGTGACAGTTTCCCTATGTCTTACTGTAAGCTGCCCATGACATGCCATACTCTTTGGCCAGACAGTGTCAGATACACGGCCTACACACAAATACAGTAGGCTTTACATGTCCTCTGCTTCGACAACGATGGAAGTATTATCCTCAGCACCTGTCTTTTTACTAAAGAAATGCGTTAACTTGAACTTTCTGTTAAAATTAAATATTTGTATTTTTTTTGCTCTGAAAACATCTCATTGCTCTGAAAGCACCTCCAAATCATCTTAATTGAAATAAAAAGGTTTGCTATCATATCACGTGAAACAATGCACGGGAGCTATGTCAGGGTGGAATAGCCCATTATTATTATTATTTTTAAACTTAACCTTTATTTTTATATTATGAAATATACTTAATGTATATGTATGGAAATACATTATTATTTGGCTGTATGGATACATTTTGTTGGTCAACAATGTGGCATCATTACCCTAGGTGCAGTGGCCAGGCAAACTCCCCCCTCCCTCCCCATTTCCTTTGCAACTTTGAAGCTTCCCGCAGATTTTGCTGCTGCTGAACTAACCTGCTGAAGCAAGACAGAATGAGTTGTAACTAGTTCCCTAACCACAAAGTCATAAACCCCACATTTTTCTAGATATTCTCTTGTGATTTTATACTTAACAAGAACCTTAACATCACGGACACTGCTAACCTTATAACCTTAATCTTAAATTAAGACCAAAAAGCAAATGCTTTGCTTTCATTCATATTTACGATAGAGCCCATTTTCACTTTGTGGCAGTGCTATCTAGTGGAAAGCGACAAAGTGAGAGCGATAATCTGAGCATCCCACAACAGCGGGTCGTTTGTCAGAAATCACATTGACTAACATGCTTTGAAGGGCTATAGAAGAATAGGCTATAAACCTTAATTGTTAGGTAATGTATCAAAGAGAAAACAAGAATACAGAAGTCATAAGATTGAGAAGGAGAAGTGGTGAAGAGGGGAGTTGTGATGTTGTCTCTTCTTGTTGTTAGATAAGGTAGCCTATTTATAATGAAAATGAAGAAGTTGTCCATGTGACTCAAGGAATCTCCATCAGATGTTTTGACAAAGCGTAGGCTGGCTCAACACTGTCCTTGACTTGGACTGAAATAGGTGCCAGTACTGTTTATATTTACAGTTGAAGTCAGAAGTTTACATACACCTTATCCAAATACATTTAAACTGAGTTTTTCACAATTCCTGACATTTAATCAGAGTAAAAATTCCCTGCCTTAGGTCAGTTAGGATCAACACTTCATTTTAAGAATGTGAAATGTCAGAATAATATTAGAGAGAATTATTTATTTCAGCTTGTATTTCTTTCATCACATTCCTAGTGGGTAATACGTTTACATACACTCAATTAGTATTTGGTAATAGAGGTCTGAGATCTTGGCTCATTTCTTTAGATTTTCCCCATGATGTCAAGCAAAGAGGCACCAAGTTTGAAGGTAGGCCTTGAAATACATCCATAGGTACAACTCTAATTTACACAAATGATGTCAATTAGCCTATCAGAAGCGTCTAAAGCCATGACATCATTTTCTGGAATTTTCCAAGCTGTTTAAGGGCACAGTCAACTTAGTGTATGTAAACCTCTGACCAACTGGAATTGTGATACAGTGAATTATAAGTGAAATAATCTGTCTGTAAACAATTGGATAAATGACTTGTGTCATGCACATAGTAGATGTCCTAACCGATTTGCCAGATCTAGAAATTTGTGGAGTGGTTGAAAAATGAGTTTTAATGACTAAGTGTATGTAAACTTCCAACTTCAACTGTAGGTGCTTCACAATATGTTCTATAAGAGGAACTGGAGCTCAAGCAGTAGAAAATGTGAGGTGCCGGGACTCAGCTCCGGTGATCTCCTGCCCAAGTCAAGCACGGGCTATTTTTATTGAACCTTTATTTAACTAGGCAAGTCAGTTAAGAACAAATTATTATTTTCAATGACATCCTAGGAATAGTAACTGCATTGTTCAAGGGTAGAACGATATATTTTCTTTACCTTGTCGGCTCAAGAATTCGAACTCACAACCTTTCGGGTACTAGGCCAACGTTCTAACCACTAGGCTACCTGCCGCGCCTACTTGCCGATATAGTGGTTTGTTTACAAGGTTAACAAAACAATCACAAGATAGAAAAATCCCTTTTTTTTACCAGGATTAATTTGGGTCGTTGAATGATGATTTGGGTCACGGGAAGACGGTCAATTTCTCATTTGTGTTTCGAGCTGAAAAAGTTTAAGAAAACGCTGTCATACATTGCTGTTGCCGCATTCATGTACCAGTCGGAACTTTGAAATCGGAAAAGTTCGACATGCTAATTGGTTGAACACGGCACGTGTATAACTACACCCAGTTAGCCTGTCGGACATTTCAGAGTTTCCTAGTTCCGAATAGCACATGAAAGCGGCATACGTCTTCATTCTGACCACAATCGAATCAGTGAAAATATGTATAATAAGTCAGAGTCCAAGACAATACATATTTTTGTTGGGAGTGAATCATATTGTATTTAGATAGAAACCAAATGTAACAATTATCAATGAAGTTCAATTATCAATGAAGTTATCAATGAAGTTTTGAGGTTTTCCTATTCTCCAGCAGAGGGCAACGTCATACCAAAGTATAATGGTCTCATCTTTTTAGGCCCTGCTTCAGTCAAGGCCACATGGGTAATTGCGGAAGAACAAGAAGCCAAAAAACCCGACCACAACAGTTAGGGATTTTTGTTTTCTTCAGAGTGAAAGTAACTACTAGCTAACCACTTCTACTGAATTTTCTATTTCCTTCTGAACACATCTAGCTGAGTGAGTACAAGACAGCTCTGTACAAACACAGTTTTACCAGCCAGTCTGAACTATTGTTAAATCATCGTTGGATGTCTCATTCAATGCAACATGAAAATGAACAAGCACCCTAATCTTAATTACACTGGATAGTCCCCAGTATGGAACTAATATAACATACACAAAATGCAGTACTTTAATATTGTGATTTTTAAGGAAAGAAGGGAACAGACAATGAAAGTCAGTGGTCACTAATTCCTCAAAAGACTTGTTCTGGTGAAAAGGGGTTGGTGGTTAGGATGGAGTTGGTCATCTACACATGACCACCAATCACAAGGTGTCATTCATCAGGCATCTATTCAACTGTAACTCTTGACAAAGAAACACATTACAGTTGCTAAGCCAGTAACAAGTAAAGTAATCGGAAGTTAAAATTGCAAGGATATGACACATTCCCAATGCTATGGCAAAGATGGCTACCATACAGGGTTCATACACTGAGTCATCTCTCTCTCTCTCTCTCTCTCTCTCTCTCTCTCTCTCTCTCTCTCTCTCTCTCTCTCTCTCTCTCTCTCTCTCTCTTCTAATACAGTATATGAACATGGTCCTGAACTTTCCAACTGAACTGCTACTGTGTCTGTAATTGACTGCTATTTGTAACATCAGAAATAAATTCTCAACATAATTGCATTTCTGCCATTCACACACAGAGAAGATTCTATGCACTAGCTATTATTGCCATTGGAGAGAGAGATATGGACAGAAGGGGAAAAAATAAAGAGAGATAGAAACAGAAAGTGCAGAGGCCTGTCTAAATGATAATAAATGATAAATGATAGGGGCATTCTTCTTACCAAATCACATGACCTTTGTTTTGGAGGTGTTCAGAACAAGGTTAAGGGTAGAGAAAGCTTGTTGGACACTAAGAAAGCTTAGTTGTAGAGCATTTAACACAAAATCAGCTGAGGGCCAGCTGAGTATGAGACAGCTAGCTATACAATGAATGCACTCCAATTAACATCAATTAAGACAGCTATTATCATGTTCTCCCACTAGCCTGTTTCTACTCCCTGGTGGCCATAGAAACCCCCAGATACCATATCCCCTATAATTTATCCCCCTTAAAATGAGAGAAACCTTCTGGCTTGTTATAGCACCATAATCCCAAAATGACGTCAGATTCTCTCTCTCTCTCTCTCTCTCTCTCTCTCTCTCTCTCTCTCTCTCTCTCTCTCTAACTCAGTTTCTCTTCATCTCCCCATCTATATCTCTTTATCCCCCTCTCTCTATTCCATTTCTCTCTCTCCCTCTCTCCCTCTTTTTCCTCCATGTTGTTCAATCAGGAGGTGGGTTCTACACAACAAATTGTTGATGCTTGGGGAACCATAGCAATGGTGTAGCAGTTCTGCATGTACCCAACATGGAGGAATATTGCTCTGTAATGGAAACCAAAACAGAAAAGATCAAAATGTGGCAAAAAAATAAACAAAGAAAGGAATCAGACGTGTCATCAGGACAATAAATAGTTTCCTGAAAAATATATATCCCAAGCAGCATATCAATAATCCTGTACCATAACAGTTATTATCCATCTAGCTAATTTACAGAAACAATACAGAGACAAAATCAGGTGAGAAATATTCAACATAAGGCTGTCCTCTATTTGCGTCTGGGTCGCAGACATGTGAGCTCAAATAGCAACAAACTGGAGCAGATTATCCGGTATATCTTCACCTGCAATACCAGAACATTGATGACTTAGTTTTAGTAGGTCATATTTACTCCCTGTCACAACACTGCCTTACAGAGTGCTGTTAATCAAATCAAATGTTATTTGTCACGTGCTTCGTAAACATCAGGTGTAGACTATCAGGACATGGTTACTTACGGGCCCTTCCCAACAATGCAGAGAGAAAAAAATAGAAATAATAGAAAAATAATAACACAAGGAATGAGTAATGATACTATAACTATACACAGGGTACCAGTACCGAGTCGATGTGCAGGGGTACGAGGTAATTGAAGAAAGATAGGTACATATAGGTAGGGATAAAGTGACCAGGCAACATAAACAGTAGCTGCAGCGTTAGTGCTAAAGGGTCAATGAAGATAGTCCGGGAAGCTATTGGTTAACTATTTAACTAACTATTTAGCAATCTTATAGCAGTCTATGTCTTGGGTGGCTGGAGTCTTTGACAATTTCTATGTCCTTCCTCTGACACTCCCTGGAATAGAGGTCCTGGGTGGCAGGGAGCTCGGCCCCAGAGATGTACTGGGTCGTACGCACTACCCACTGTAGCACCTTGCGGTTGGATGTCAAGCAGTTGCCATACCAAGCGGTGATGCAGCCAGTCAAGATTCTCTCAATGGTGCAGCTATAGAATTTGAGGGCCCATGCCAAATCTTTTCAACCTCCTGAGGGGGAAGAGGCGTTGTCATGACTTCTTCACGACTGTGTTGGCGTGTGTGTGGACCATGATAATTCCTTAGTGATGTGGACACTGAGGAACTTGACGCTCTCGACCCGCTCCACTAATCTCCTGGGACTGACAGTGTCAGATTATCTGACAATGTTTCAAGATCTAAGGGAAATAAGGCCTGTCAGAGAGTGGAGAGCAGATCAAGGAGGCCATTGTGGGGACGCTTATTGGTTTAGGTTTGATTGATGGAGGGTTTTTAAGGCAAACTTAGCTGACAGCTGTGCACTGATGTGGCTCAGTCCATAATGAGATTGTGGACTAATGATGTCTGAGATGACGAGTGATCTGGCATCAAAGAGATCAGTCTGGCCTGTTATGTGATTCGGCAGATTCTGAGATGTGATGTGGTGGTTGTGTGTACAGTTATAGTAGTAGGGTGTATGCGCATGCACACACTGACACACACAAGGGTGTATAATCCTCACACACCACTCTAATACTGAGGTGCCACAGTCAAGTATGATGAGAGAGTGGAATTGAATTTTCCCCGACATTAAGCTCCAAGGCTACATCCTACTGTACCTAGTTCTGAATAACACAAAGCACAGTGTTTTTGGTGTTATTGCTATTTGTTTCTCAGTCTTTGCCATATTGCGTCAATGGCCTACTTTTAGGTATACCATTGTTCTATTGTTGTACTTCAAGAGGTGGGGACTTGCACAGTCTCAGTTGTAAGTACAATGTGTCTGAGTGCAGCAGCCAGCAATTAAACAAATGCAGGCATGTGCATAGAGGTTTAGGGGTGATGCCTTTTTAGGGGTGTTGCACCTGCCTTTTTGCCCTCATTTGGAAAAAGTTTTTTTTTTTGCTTGCTATTTTTTATTTAAAAAATGTTACTATTATTTTTTTATTTTGAGTTTCTTTTCTTTCTTGTAACTTTAAACGTAACAAATTGCCCATCAAACTAGATGATTTCTCAAACTCCAGAGCGACAGTGGCAGTGCGCTGCTGGATGGTGAGTTTGACATTAATACCAGGTAGGTACTTTGGAGTTGCTAGCTAGCATGTCATCTCTTGGTCGGGGACAGGGGAGGGGGTAGTTGCAGTTCAATTGTTTGTCAGCAACAGAATAAATTCAAATCAAGTAAAGACTACCTACTGGGCAAAAACTGGTTCAATCAATGTTGTTTCCATGTGATTTTAACCCAAAAATACTATGCGATGATGTTCAATCAACATGGAAAACTGATTGGATTTTTAAAAAGTAATCATTGTAGATTGGCTTTTTTTCACCCAACTTTTAACCTAAAACCAATGACATGGTGACATTTTTTGTTGATTTCATGTTGAATTCACGTTAGTTGACAACTAAAATGTTCATCAAAACCAGACATTGAACTGACGTCTATGCCCAGTGGGTCGTTTGCTTGTTTTGACAGCGATTAACAAGCTGATTCATCTACTAGCAATGTGTGATGTGTGTTTTTGAGAAAAAATTAGGGCCTATGTGTGGGTTATGTCTGGATGTGCAACAACAAACTGTGTGTTATTGACTGACCACAGAGATCAACAGCTGCTCGGCCTTGAAATTTCATGAAGCTCCCGACGAACAGTTCTTGTGCTGATGTTGCAACCAAGGACAGACGATTTTTACATGCTTCAGCACTCGGCGGTTCCGTTCTGTGAGCTTGTGTGGCCTACCACTTTGCGGCTGAGCCGTTGTTGCTCCTAGACGTTTCCACTTCACAATAACAGCACTTACAGTTGACAAGGGCAGCTACAGCAGGGCAGAAATTTGACAAACTGACTTGTTGGAATTTGGCTACAGGAGAAAAAATATATGAATTCAAGGTCTGTCCACGGCCCTGCACAAATGTGTCATGAAAAGCTAAAAGGTTCACTGCAAGGCCTGTAGACCTGTATGATGTGTACTTCTTCTTCAGACATAACCTATGTACATAGATGGAAATTAAAGCGGGTGGAAAACAACATTGGTATAATCACAGGTGTGCCTGTCTGCAGGGGCTAATGATGCTCTGGATGTGCAACAACAACCTGTGTGTCATTGACTGACCACAGAAATCAACAGCAAGCTGGGGCATACCTCATTGATACCTCTCATAACACTCATAAAGGAGAAAACAACATTATGGACAGCAGAACGAGTGGAGTGGACAGATGACCTTCAAAGTAAACAAGACTATATAACAAATACTCAGTGCAGTCAAGATGCAGTTTCTGACACTGTTTCTGAATTCTAACCAGGCTTCGTTTACATATATCAAATCAAATCAAAACGTTATTTGCCACGTGCTGAATACAACAAGTGTAGACTTTACCGGGAAGTGCTTACTTACCAGCCCTTAACCAACAGTGCAGTTCAAGAAGAAGAAAATACTGTATTTACCAAGTAGGTTGAAGTGAAAATTAATAATAAAAAGTAACAATAAGAATAACAATAATGAGGCTATATACAGGGGGGACTGGTACTGAGTCAGTGTGTGGTGGTACAGGCTAGTTGAGGTAATCTGTACATGTAGGTGGGGGCTGCATAGATAACAAACAAACAGCGAGTAGCAGCAATGTACGAGAGGGGGGGGGGGGGGATTTTCATTAATTGTTCAGCAGTCTAATGGCTTGGGGCTAGAAGCTGTTGAGGAGCCTTTTGGTCCTAGACTTGGCGCTCCAGTACCGTGCGGTAGTAGAGAAAACAGTCTATAATTTGGGTGACTGGAGTCTCTGACAATTTTTTGTGCTTTCCTCTGACACCGACTATTATATAGGTCCTGGTGATGTACTGGGTCGTTCGACACTACTCTCTGTAGCGCCTTACGGTCAGATACCGAGCAGTTGCCATACCAGGCGGTGATGCAACCGGTCACGATGGTGCAGCTGTAGAACCTTTTGATGATCTGGGGGCCCATGCCAAATCTTTTCAGTCTCCGGAGGGGGAAAAGGTTTTGTCGTGCCCTCTTCACGACTGTCTTGGTATGTTTGGACCATGAAAGGGAGAGACTGTATAGATTTACAGTATATATACATTTGCAATCGTGCATGCATTAGGGGTGAGCAACAGTGCAGACAAATATCACTGCTGTTGATTGGTAGCAGTCGAAACTGCTGAGAGAGAGAAAGTCTTGTTTGTCTTCCTCTCCCCGCGAATGTGGTCCAATAGCCTTGTGAGCTTCTTCCTGGTTAGTATAAGGTTTCATGGTGGTTCTGTATGATTGCAGTGGTGGCTTGATGTCTCTCCCTAAAGTTGGCACTGCCGCAATCCAGCTGCAGTCTGGGCAGATTGATCACTCTATTAGTAGGGTGTGTTCCAACACCCGGCCGGCTTCTCCTCTCCTCTCCTCTCCTCTCCTCTCCTCTCCTCTCCTCTCCTCTCCTCTCATCTCCTCTCCTCTCCTCTCCTCTCCTCTCCTCTCCTCTCCTCTCCTCTCCTCTCCTCTCCTCTCCTCTCCTGTCCTATCAGCCTAGCAGCTTAGAGCCAGAGGACTGGACTGGACTAGTTGGGGATGGTGCGTGTGTGTGTGTGTGTGTGTGTGTGGTGGTGGTGGTGGGGGGTGGGGGGTGTCCTCTAGATAAAATACTACTGCATGGGAAATTAACCCTGACTGTCAGTGTGAGGCAGGTGGCTCATTATGATCCAGGTGAACATGAAATTATAGGTGCCATGACATGTACTAACCTTGCACACATACTGTATCATATGTAGTAAAACAGTGTACAATGCAAGATTATTGGAACTTCAACAGCTCAACAGTTGGCTTTATAGTTCTAAGAAACTCAGTTGTTGTGAGCAGAAACTCGGCGGTTCCGTTCTGCGAGCTTGTGTGGCCTACCAGTTCACGGCTGAGCTGTTGTTGCTCCAAGACGTTTTCACTTCACAATAACAGCACTTACAGTTGACCGGGGCAACCTTAGCAGGACATACATTTGACAAACTGACTTGTTGGAATGGTGGCATCCTATGACGGTGCCACGTTGAAAGTCTTTGAGCTCTACAGTAAGGGCATTCCACTGCGGATATTTGTCTATGGAGATTGCATGGCTGTGTGCTCAATTTTATACACCTGTTGGCAACGGTTTGGCTGAAATAGCCAAATCCACTAATTTGAAGGGGTACTTTTGTACATATTCTGTGCAAAAGTATTCATCCCACATGGCATTTTTCCTATTTCGTTGCATTACAACCTCTAATTTAAATAGAACTTTATTTTTATTTCATGTAATGGACATACACAAAATAGTCCAAATTAGTGAAGTGAAATGAAAAAACATTGTGCTTAAATTTATAAAAAAACAAAAAAAAACAGAAAACTGGTGCGTGAGTATGTATTCGACCCCTTTGCTATGAAGCCCCTAAATAAGATCTGGTGAAACCAATTACCTTCAGAAGTCACATAATTAGCTAAATAAAATCCACCTATGTGCAATCTAAGTGTCACATGATCTGTCCCATGATGTCAGTATATATACAGTGTATATATATATTCACCTGTTCTGAAAGGCCCCAATTCTGCAACACCGCTAAGCAAGGGGCACCACCAAGCAAGCAGCACCATGAAGACCAAGGAGCTCTCCAAACAGGTCAGGGACAAAGTTCTGGAGAAGTACAGATCAGGGTTGGGTTATAAAAACATATCTGAAACTTTGAACATCCCACGGAGCACCATTAAATCCATTATTTAAAAAATGGAAAGAATATGGCACCACAACAAACCTGCCAAGAGAGGGCTGCCCACCACATCTCACGGACCAGGCAAGGAGGGCATTAATCAGAGAGGCAACAAAGAGACCAAAGAAAACCCTGAAGGAGCTGCAAAGCTCCACAGCGGAGATTGGAGTATCTGTCCATAGGACCACTTTAAGCCGTATACTCCACAGAGCTGGGCTTTATGGAAGAGGGGCCAGAAAAAAGCCATTGCTTAAAGAAAGAAATAAGTGAACATGTGGGAGACTCCCCAAACATATGGAAGAAGGTACTCTGGTCAGATGAGTCTAAAATGTAGCTTTTTGGCCATCAAGGAAAACGCTATGTCTGGCGCAAACCCAACATCTCTCATCACCTCACGAACACCATCCCCACAGTGAAGCATGGTGGTGGCAGCATCATGCTGTGGGGATGTTTTTCATTCGTATGGACTGGGAAACTGGTCAGAATTGAAGGAACGATGGATGGCGCAGGGAAATTCTTGAGGGAAACCTGTTTGTCTTCCAGAGATTTAAGACTGGGACACAGGTTCACCTTCCAGCAGGACAATGACCCTATGCATACTGCTAAAGCAACACTCAAGTGGTGTAAGGGGGAACAATTACATGTCTTGGAATGGCCTAGTCAAAGCCCAGACCTCAATCCAATTGAGAATCTGTGGTATGACTTAAAGATTGCTGTACACCAGCGGAACCCATCCAACTTGAAGGAGCTGGAGCAGTTTTGCCTTGAAGTATGGGCAAAATCCCAGTGGCTAGATGTGCCAAGCTTAAAGAGACACACTCCAAGAGACTTGCAGCTGTAATTGCTGCAAAGGGTGGCTCTACAAAGTATTGAGTTTGGTTGTCACGTCCTGACCTTAGTTCCTTTTGTATGTTTCTTTTATACTGATAACAAGTTCAAACAGGTGCCATTAATACAGGTAATACGTGGAGGACAGAGGACCCTCTTAAAGAAGAAGTTACAGGTCTGAGAGAGCCAGAAATCTTGCTTGTTTGTAGGTGACCAAATACTTATTTTCCACCATAATTTGCAAATAAATTAGTTAAAAATCCTACAATGTGATTGTCTGGATTTTTTTTCTCATTTTGTTTGTCATAGTTGAAGTGTACCTATGATAAAAATTACAGGCCTCTCTCATCTTTTTAAGTGGGAGAACTTACACAATTGGTGGCTGACTAAATACTTTTTTGCCCCACTGTATCTGTCATTCTCATTGAAGCGGTAGATCTGTTCTATGTGCGCTATTTATATGCTTCCCGTTCTTAAAATAGACAAACTATTAGAATTCTATTAGAATTCACGATGACGTGTTTCTACGCATGAGCTTAGCTAGCCAACGTCGCCATGACATCGCCTACACGTGTGAATGGGAATTTCTATGGGAGAAGCAATTTTATTTTATCTTTAATTAACTAGGCAAGTCACTTAAGAACAAATTCTTATTTACAATGACGACGCTGGGCCAATTGTGCACCGTCCTATGGGACTCCCAATCACGGCCAGATGTGATACAGCCTGGATCTTCATTCTGTACCGTCTTTGAGTCAACCCCTTGCACTTTTTCACATTTTGTTGAGTTACAACCTGGAATGAAAATGGATTTAATTGGCACTGACTTTCTTTGAAACTGATGTACACAATGTGCTCTAATGTCAAAGGACCCCTTCTGATCTTAAGGGAGATATTATTGCCTCTCACTGTGTTGGCTGCCAGAACTCTTGTCTTCTCAGCCCTGTCATGCTTCCAGTCAGTACAGTCAACCCTTGGCTGCTAGCTCTTTTAGCCTGTGTTCTACCATCCTGATACAGCAACATGTAAGGGATCTCTGTCAATCACAAAATACCCTTATTTTATCAATCCAGACTGCAGTGAAACTGTCCACGATCGCTCAAAAAATCTAGGGAATGAATTCAGAATATATTGATAGTTTGTTTAATAGTTTGTGGAATATGATCTATTATACCATCTCTTGACACAATAACAGTAATGTTGAATGGAGGTAATTTTGGAGTCTGTAAAACAGCCCCAGTCTAGGACAATTTACTCTGAAGTGCTATTGACACCAGTGTTATTTTTACATCATGCTTCCTCTGTCATTTCCTCTACTGAATGTATCCCCTGCACTGGCCATGATAGTCCTAAAGAGATTCATTTGTTTACAGGGAAGATATAGCTTGTGGGATAAATATTTTTGGACAAAGTTGCAATATGTTTTTGTTCCATTTAGGAGGTCTGAGGAAAAAATCTTGGTTATTCAAAAAGCGAATTCATCCATTCCTGTACTGCAGCTGTGAAGACAGTCGAGTGGAGGAGGATAGGGGAGGTGAGGGGTGATTGACATCTGTTAGTCTGCGATAAAGGTGCTACCAGATCAGCTTAGAGGGTCGCCGGCAGGCAGGCATTTTGTGGCCCTTCTAATCTAGTTGACTGTGGCCTATGATCTTATTTTTTCATAACATTCTGACCAGCTGCACGCTTTCTAATTCGGTTAGAACCAACATCTACAAAGCACCACGCAGTTGGTTTGTCTTAGAGGCCAGGAATCAGGAGAAGAAAGAAATGGTGCATTCCTTTAAAAGACTGACCAACCAGACCTGCAAGCTGTGCCGATGGCTTATCTTGAAAAAATAAGTTAGAGCTTGAAAGTCACTTCTGATGGGTTCCATCACAAAGATATTGAAACACTTTGTCGAATGAGATGGAATCTTTCTTGTAGACTTGTCATGACGTCAATTCTGTTATATCACACATTGTGTGAAGGTTATTTCTGTTTTAGGATCCAATGCTAATGATTTATTTTTATATTTTTATGAGCAAACAATAATATGCATCACAAGCTGTGTATGCTGTAATGGCAGGATATGTTGAAGGTCACAGCATGCGACAGAGCCAGCCTTTTTTTAAAGACTGTTACTTTACAGAGCTGATAGACTCAACTCTCGAGTGATTAGGATATTCCGGTTCTCCTATGACTGTAGTCTGGGAGTGGAATTGACGAGGACTGTGTTATAGAGAATGATGTTACTAACAGACATTTACAAATCCTTTGTTTTTCTGATAAACATTTACAGAGTTTACATGCCTTCACAGATGTGAGATACAAAAAATATGAATTTATTTTATTATTATTTTACATGATATACAACATAGCAAATAGACCAATGAGAGTCAGTCAAATATAAGTATTTTACTTCTCCACTCCAGACAACATAAAAAAAACATACACTAGTTGAAGGGGAATGAGATAAGGAGTGTGTGTGCATACAGTATGTGTGGGCATGTATGTGTGTGAGAGGGAGGAATATAGAAGAAATACGGAGAAATAGCGATAGTGAGGAAGCACAGCTATAGAGAGGGAGAAAGGGCATATGACAACTATAGTCCCTGCTTGTTTCCATGGCAATTGCTACCTCTCCACCACCACCACTCACATGTGTCTGCCTGTCATTTTGAGGTGGTAGGTACTGGGATTTCCTATCTCACTTTCCTTCTGCAATCCAATGATCAAACCCATGATGACACATGATGACGTCATCACATTTCACAATCACCAGCAGTTGCTTCACTCTCTCCCCCCTCCCTCCTTCCATACCACCCTCCCTCTGGGAAAGTTCCTTCACATCTTTGAACACCTCCCACCCACTGTAAAAACCACAATAAATCACTTCCTGTTTCACAGCCAGGTGCCCTTTGTGTGCTGCTGAGCTCAAAGACGTATTACTCAGACAGACATGCATTGTTTCCTGTTTTGATGATTGCTAGACTGCAGCACATATGTGGTGTTGCGACCAATGATGTGTATGGTTGCCTCGCAACCCGCCAACACATGTTGCACATCTTGCTTAACAGGTCATAGTGCATAGCTAGCCTACTGCAGTAGAAGAGGATGAATCCACTCACCATGTGCTTTATACAATGACATTATAAAGATTCCATGTTTTCAAATAAGGGGATGATAATAAAACATGAATAATCTGAGGATCATACATGGAGATGTGATATTTTAATCCCTTGGGATTATATCATTTGATTAACATGTAGATGATAGAGTATTTATCAGCACTGTTATGACAGCCTGACCATTATTAATTACAATGGATTTACCACTAACAATTGATTGCTGTGGCATTTAAACTCATTACATAACATCATAATAGTCACAATTACCAGCAAATACTGAATACATTTACTGCATGTTACTTCACTGGAATGCAGTTTCCCATAGAGCCCAGCTCTTGGAAATGGAGAGAATTCAAGAGGATTTTTAGAGCTAATTGTAAGAATTGTCTGAGAACCCCTTTATTTAATGTTTATATATTGGCTGGAGATTGTCTCGAGTCCTAAATTAGTTCCTGCATGGTAACGGGTTATTGGTTTATACTTCCTAGTTCCATACCTTAGAAAGAGCACAAAGCATATTTAGGCTTAAATCTGAACACATAATTTATATAATCTGTAAAGAATGTTTACATAAAATATTCTTCTTTTATGTAGCAGAGAATGCATAAGGGGAAATTTCCCAAATAAACTGACTGTCAGGGAGAAGAGATGCTGGAGACAAGCACAGAAACTTATGAGATGAGAAGATAGGCCATGGATTTAGATTAGTGGAGAGACTCTTTTGATGTCCCGGTAGTGTCTTCATATTGAGTTAACAGATTTATACTGGTGTTGAATTAAACAATACCAGAGGACTCAGATATATTATGCATCCTAATGACACCCTATTCCCTATTTAGTGCATTTAGTGCCCTAGGGTCAAAAGTAGTGCACTAGGGTCAAAAGTAGTGCACTAGGGTCAAAAGTAGTGCACTAGGGTCAAAAGGCCATTTGGGACCGTCAGAGTAATGAATATGCAGACATCCCTGGTATTGTAAGTGGCTGGAAAGACGTCTGCCAGGGCCAGGGGTGTGTGTCTAAACTAAAACAACTCGTGTCTGGAGAAGTGTGCTTCTGATACAGAGGCTACAACTCCCTCCTGAAGATTAATGAACTGAAAAGCACTTCCAACCCCTGTCAGCTTTACCTGACCCCTCAGAGGCAGGCAGCAGATGGGGCCAATTCTGGACTGGCCCTTGTGACAGCTGTCTGGAGTAGGGGGTGGAGTAGGTCAAAGGTCAAATATCCTCTAGCTGAAAGAAAGACCCCTCTGTCCCAAACCCCACCCCCCTCAACTACTACCACCACTGCTACCACTACTTAGGCTGTATCAGAGTCCCTATTTCTGTCCAAAAAGAGGATGGATGCGTCAGGACATGTTGGGGAAGCGAGATATAGCCAAGTAGTGATACGGATTCTGAGACTTTTCAGTGAGCCAGATCATTTGGCTCTGTTAATCTAAAATAGATGTTAGTTTGACTCCCAAAATGGCTCTTTGTTCAGAATTGTGCTAGGACCCAAAAAATATAGCAATGTTCTAATGTAAAGCCTTCCCTAATTCTGTCTCAAAAAGAGGATGTCTGGGCATGTCCTGTGCCAGGTGGAGGCAGCAGGTTACAGCTAAGAGAGTAAGACGTACTATGCTGTCATCAGCTCTGTTCTACATAAATCATGTCCCCTATGGGATGGGGAATGTTTTGAAGCTGACAGGTCAGGTCTGTAATTCAGGATACTCCGTCTGGGCCAGGCCTAGGGGTTTCCCTCCAGTTTGGACAACAGTTATGTCACAGATCCTGTACCAACAAAGGATATCTTCTGTGTTGCCTATATGTAAAGAAAGCCATATGTTTGTCTAAATGTAAAGCAAAGAGAGAGGCTGAAATTAAGTAATAGATATTTTCCTTATGTATAATTTTTTTTTTACAAATTAATGCATGTGAAAAATTCAGAGCTAAAGATGCACTCTCAAACTTTTGTAGAATTTCAGCCAGTAGTTTCGAAAGTGTTGCTCATGAGCCAAAAGTGGTCCACGTTTTTTGTGTACTATGTGATCAAATGTTGTACTACATCATCCATTTCGTATGATATGTTACGTCCTGCAAAATCTTTTTTTTTTATGTTACGTATCGAAATCGTACTATATGTTACGAATTTGTTGTGCTTAAGATCCTGGAGTGCATCTTTAAGCACTCACATCTCAGGTTAGGATTCAGCACATACACAATAAGTATATCATAAAGTAGTTTAGGACTCCAGCAGCCCATACACAATAAGTATATCGAAAAGTAGTTTAGGGCTCAAGCTCTGGAAAGGAACAAAGTGCTATAGTCAAATATTTACTGCAGTTGTAGCCTACATTTCTAAGATACAGTTATCTCCTCCTAAAAATAGCACAGGTCACACAGCTTCCTCTACATTCAACTGCCTTCTGTGCATATTCATTTCAAACCACCGCTGCTAATTTTACATTCACTTGTTGTGAGGTGAAGTGTTCAGGAGGAGTATGCTGTATTCATTTATTCGGTGAGAAAGTAAGGTTATTAATAAGGCTATCAGAGTTAATCAGTTAACTCAAGTTAACTTAAAAAAATAATAATTTAACCTTTATTTTTCATTGCGATTAATGGCATTGTCTGAAAGCATTCAAAATAAACTAAAAACATCCAAAATACATCATCTATACAGGTAAAAACAACAATGCCATGTCAAAACAAGTTGACATTGAGGGTAAAGAAAGTGTGCTTTTAGAAGTTTACCTGATTTTGCGTACCGTTGATTTGGACAGAATCAATTTGAGCAAATTCTAACGTGTTATGAAGCTGGTTGTCAAGTAAAGTGTTACCATTTCAATAGCAACATAAAAAGAACAGACAAACCTTTGGCTCAGGAATATTCTCCCCTCCCTCAGATCACTGATAGAGATATCTACCACCACACAGATACCAGGTGTTCCCTACACCTGTTCTCTCCAAAACTTTGCTGAGCTCTTGTTTCACTATGGCAGCCTCAGCCAACACGGACAAATATGGTCATGAACAGCCTGTTATAATAGCATTCCTCTCCTCTAACCTCCGACACCTTGGCCGGCCCAAGAGAAAGGTCTACACATGCACATTCATAGCTGGGATAGGATTTGAATAATATCATTCAATGGAGTGAATAGGAGTCATTGGGGCCCAGGGCCGCTTTCTATTCCCTGGTTGACAGATGAGCAGACTGTCTTTGTGTTGCTGTGGAGCGGAGGGGAGCAGAGGGAATGGAGGGGCCCCAACTCACTCAGCCGGGAAGGTTTAGGTTTAGCTGTGGCGGCTGCAGTCGTCGTTGCAGCAGATGGAGTTTGGCGCCTCTCGCCCTGCAGAGGGTCCAGCCTGAGGGGGTTGGTCCCACCTGCCGGGGCCACACAAAGCAGGCCCATGTCGTCACAATACCCTGTGATGCAGCCTGGAGACTGTCAGACCCAGGAGGCTTTTCTTCAGTGTGTCTGTGTCAACGAGGACGTAAGTACTGCTTAAAAGGATTTCCAAACAAAGTCTAAAAGAGGTCATATGAATATTAACAATAAACAGCTGCCACTCGTTTGGCTCCGTGCTAGTTACCTTCACTTATGGTCTCTTGGTTCCACTTCTACGGCAGCCAGCAGCAAGTGTTTGAGTCATGAAAAATTAAGGCCTATGGAACTTGGTTGTTTCGTTGTGTTTTCTGCCATGTGTGGTTTGGAAGAGGAGTAATGCACTGTGGGTGATCAGGAGAACATGGAAAAGTACTTGAACTGTTCAATAGAGACTCCTCTCATCAAGGAGATAAAAAAAAATACATTTGTTGAGAAGCATCTAAAAATGAGGCTCTGAAAATGAGTGGATACATTGTATACATTTCTTGTGTTTAGGACAGACGATGGCCTCCTATACATTTGCTTCCACAAATCCCTTTTTGATAATGCAATTTCGGGAATCCCTACATTCGGGCAACGATATCTCCTTTTACTACCCACTCATGAAGGTTTATTGATAAATGATCTAGGATGGAATACATTTATCTGAATGTAAATAAATCATGAACAAGTAAATTCACATACACATCCTAATATTGAGTTGCATCCCTTTTAATTTTTTGGGGTGCCAAAAACATGAACTCAAACATGTTTCTACCCAGTGGATGAAAGAAGTACTTATATTTTTGGGGGGGCTGTGATTAGGTAGGCAGACCACGTCTGAAGGAGGTGACATCATTCTGCTGTGTCACAACACTGCTTGGTATGCTGCTGCTGCGGCAGAGAGCGAGAGAGAGAGGGGGAGAAAGAGAGGCAGAGAGAAATAGAGAGGGAGAGCGAGAGAGAGACCAAATTGAGACTGGATGTAGAATTCTGCTAAAAAATCCTCTGTGTACAAAGGTAAAACACCAAATAACGCACGTAGAGCAGAATTATGACGATACCCGCTTATTATCAAAATCCAGAAAATAATAGTTAAATACAACCACCTAAAAGGAAGCCATTTCCCAAACCTTCCATAACAAAGCCACCACCTCCAGAGAGATGAACCTGGAGAAGAGTCCCCAAAGCAAGCTGGTCCTGAGGCCCTGTTCACAAACACGAACAGACCCCACAGAGCCCCAGAACAGCAACACAATTAGACCCAACCAAATCATGAGAAAACAAAAATATTATTACTTGACACATTGGAAATAATTAACCAAAAAACGGAGCAAATTGGAATGCTAAACAGAGAGTACACAGTGGCAGAATACCTGACCTCTGTGACTGACCAAAACTTAAGAAAAGCCTTGACTTTGTACAGACTCAGTGAGCATAGCCTTGCTATTGAGAGATGCTGCCGTAGGCAGACCCGGCTCTCAAGAGAAGACAGACTTTGTGTCCACTGCCCACAAAATGAGGTGGAAACTGAGCTGCACTTCCTAACGTCCTTCCAAATGTATAACCATATTAGAGACACATTTCCCTCAGATTACATAGACCCACAAAAAAATTGAAAACAGAACACATTTTGATTAACTCCCATATCTGTTAGGTGAAATACCCCATTGTGCCATCACAGCAGAAAAATGTGTGACCTGTTGCCACAAGAAAATGGCAACCAGTGAAGATTAAGTCAAGACATATTTATGTTAATTTATTTTCCCTTTTGTACTTGAACTATTTGCACATCATTACAATACCATACTGTTGTGTCGTTGACGATAATTACATTGGAAGACGGTATATTATCAAATCAATTCTCTATGTGTAATTGAATTATGAGATTAAACTAATAATGTACTGTAACTTTAATTAACTAGGAAGTTGGGGCACCACGGGATCATGTTTATAGAGTGTCAATTTCCCGAACATAACTCTTCAGATATTTTTTATATCTTATCAAAACAGTCACTTATTATTAATTTGACCTAATCAGTATCATTATTGAACATTGAAAACCCTTGGATATCTGCACGAACCCTAGCCTAGATCATGAATCAGCGATATACAAATTGGTTTATTTATTTATTTATTAACTAACTAATCAAATCACAGAAATACATGAAAACACACACAATTAGCTCATACATGGGTTACTACAGGACACAAAGAAAAAGTCCCTAGCTGACAAAATGGCTTGGTAGACAAAGGAAAGGGGGTGGGGACCACTCAAGAGCGGGAAACTCAGAGCTGATAACTACACTCATAGAAATTGCTAATACTTTGAATATGAACAACCGCTCATTCGAAAAGAAATAGCAATTTACATATATACGAGTGTATGCCTTGTTGTCTCTCTCTGTGGTCGCCGGTCCAGCTGCTGGAGAGATTCGACAGAAAATTCTCTGGTTGCATTCCTTGATTCGGCGGTTGTCGGTATTCTTTGTCCTAGGCTACGTACATTTCCAGCTGCAGACTGAAAAGGCCTCGTCTAAGATTTGCTCCTTCTGTGGCTATGTTTTAGAGTTGAACCATTTCTAGCCATGTAGCCAACACTACACACTGTATGGTCTCCTTGGCCTATAGCTCCATGCTTATCTGGTCTTGTAGTTTTAAACCATATGTCAGCCGTGTAGCCACCGCTGTACACTGTCTGGTCTAATGGCCTATAGAATCGTAGCCATTTCCACATGGGGACTCCGTCCCGGCATTCTCTGACTTAATGTACATTTTGTAGGAAGTGGGTTTTATACTCTGTGGAGGAAGGGGGCGTTCCATGACGTCGACCAAGTCTATGCTCACGTGGGCATGGCTACTGACGAGTTAAAACTTGACATCAAATAAAATTTTATTAGTCACATGCGCCAAATACAACAGTAAAATGCTTACTTACGAGCCCCTAACCAACAATGCAGTTTAAAAAAAATACAAATAAATACAACAACAAAAATACAACAAAAAAATACGCCTCCCGGGTGGTGCTGTGATCTAAGGCACTGCATCACAGTGCTAGCTGTGCCACCAGAGATTCTGGGTTCAAGCCCAGGGTCTGCAGGCCGCAACTGCCGGGAGGGTTTGGCCGGCAGGGATATCCTTGTCTCATCGCGCACTCGCGACTCCTATGCCGGGCGCAGTGCACGCTGACCAGGTCGCCAGGTGTACGGTGTTTCCTCCGACACATTGGTGCAGCTGGCTTCCGGGTCAGATGTGCATTGTGTCAAGAAGCAGTGCGGCTTGGGTTGTGTTTCGGAGGACGCATGGCTCTTGACCTTCGCCTCTCCTGAGTCCGTATGGGAGAGGCGAATGAGCGATGAGACAAGACTGTAACTACTACCAATTGGATACCATGAAATTGGGGAGAAAAAATGGGGTAAAACAATAAATAAAATAAAAAATATATAAAGATAAGAATAAGTAATAAAAGCAACAAGTAATTAAAGAGCAGCAGTAAAATAACAATAGCGAGACACTATACGGGGGTACCGGTACAGAGGCAATGTGCGGGGGCACCGGTTAGTTGAGGTAAGATGTAGGTTGAGTTATTAAAGTGACTATGCATAGATGATAACAACAGAGAGTAGCAGTGGTGTAAAAGAGGGGGGAGGAGCAATGCAAATAGTCTGGGTAGCCATTTGATTAGGTGTTCAGGAGTCTTATAGCTTGGGGGTAGAGGCTGTTTTAGAAGCCTCTTGGACTAGACTTGGTGCTCTGGTACAGCTTGCCGTGCGGTAGCAGAGAGAACAGTCTATGACTAGGGTGGCTGAAGTCTTTGACAATTTTTAGGGCCTTCAAATCTAATTTATTTATAAAACCCTTCTTACATCTCAAAGTGCTGTACAGAAACCCAGCCCAAAACCCCAAACAGCAAGCAATGCAGGTGTAGAAGCAACTTGGCTAGGAAAAACTCCCTAGAAAGGCCAAAACATAGGAAGAAACCTAGAGAGGAGCCAGGCTATGAGGGGTGGCCAGTCCTCTTCTGGCTGTGCTGGGTGGAGATTATAACAGAACATGGCCAAGATGTTCAAATGTTCATAGATGTTCAAATGTTCTCTCCCTCTCATGTCAAATAATAATAATCACAGTGGTTGTCGAGGGTGCAACAGGTCAGCACCTCAGGAGTAAATGTCAGTTGGCTTTTCATAGCCGATCATTCAGAGTATCTCTACAACTCCTACTGTCTATAAAGAGTTGAAAACAGCAGGTCACATCCGGTGAACAGGTCAAGGTTCCATAGCCGCAGGCAGAACAGTTGAAAAGAGGGGGAGGGGCAATGAGGACCCATGCCAAATCTTTTTAGTCTCCTGAGGGGGAAAGGGTTTTGTCGTGCCCTCTTCACGACTGTCTTGGTGTGCTTGGACCATGTTAGTTGGTTGGTGATGTGGACTCCAAGGAACTTGAAGCTCTCATGCAGAATGGGGGGGGGGGGATGCTCGGTCCTCTTTTTACTGTAGTCCACCATCATCTCTTTGTGTTGATCATGTTGAGGGAGAGAGTATTGTCCTGGGACCACACTGCCAGGTCTCTGACCTCCTGAACAGGCCTACCACGGTTGTGTCATCGGCAAACTTAATGATGTTGGAGTCATGCCTGGCCATGCAGTCATGAGTGAACAAGGAGTACAGGAGGGGACTGAGCACGCACCCCTGAAGGGAAACTGTGTTGAGGATCAGCGTGCCGGATGTGCTGTTACCTACCCTTACCACCTGGGGGCGGCCCATCAGGAAGTCCAGGATCCAGTTGCAGAGGGAGATGTTTAGTCCCAGGGCCTTTAGCTTATCGATGAGCTTTGAGGGCACTATTTGCTTATGGTGGAATACAGCTCATGCAATGCTGTCTTATTGCTAGTCTTAAACAGCTATGAAAAATACAGATGAAAACTCTCTAGGTATGTAGTGTGGTCTACTGTTTATAATGAGATACTCTACCTTAGGTGAGCAATAGCTCAAGACTTCCTTAGATATCGTGCACCAGCTGTTATTTACAAAAACCAATAGACAGCCGCCCCTTGTCTTACCAGACGCCACTGTTCTATCCTGCCAGTGCAGCTTTTAAATCAAATCAAATCTAATTTTATTTGTCACATACACATGGTTAGCAGATGTTAATGTGAGTGTAGCGAAATGCTTGTGCTTCTAGTTCCGACAATGCAGTAATAACCAACGAGTAATCTAACCTAACAATTTCACAACAACTACCTTATACACACAAGTGTAAAAGGATGAAGAATATGTACATGAAGATATATGAATGAGTGATGGTACAGAACGGCATAGGCAATATGCAGTAGATGGTATCGAGTACAGTATATACAGTGGGGCAAAAAAGTATTTTGTCAGCCACCAAGTGTGCAAATTCTCCCACCAAGTGTGCAAGTTCTCCTGTAATTTTCATCATAGGTACACTTCAACTATGACAGACTCAATGAGAAAAAAATCCAGAAAATCACATTGTAGGATTTTTAATGAATTTATTGCAAATTATGGTGGAAAATAAGTATTTGGTCAATAACAAAAGTTTCTCAATACTTTGTTATATACCCTTTGTTGGCAATGAGAGAGGTCAAACGTTTTCTGTAAGTCTTCCAAAGGTTTTCACTTTCCTGAAGTCCACGATCATCTCCTTTGTTTTGTTGACGTTGAGCGTGAGGTTATTTTCCTGACACCACACTCCGAGGGCCCTCACCTCCTCCCTGTAGGCCGTCTCGTCATTGTTGGTAATCAAGCCTACCACTGTAGTATCGTCTGCAAACTTGATGATTGAGTTGGAGGCGTGCATGGCCACGCAATCGTGGGTGAACAGGGAGTACAGGAGAGGGCTCAGAACGCACCCTTGTGGGGCCCCAGTGTTGAGGATCAGCGGGGAGGAGATGTTGTCACCTACCCTCACCACCTGAGGGTGTCAGGAAGTCCAGTACCCAGCTGCAGAGGGCGGGGTCGAGACCCAGGATCTCGAGCTTGATGATGAGTTTGGAGGGTACTATGGTGTTAAATGCTGAGCTGTTGTCGATGAACAGCATTCTCAATTAGGTATTCCTCTTGTCCAGATGGGTTAGGTGTGCAGTGTGGTTGCGATTGCGTCGTCTGTGGACCCATTGGGGCGGTAAGCAAATTGGAGTGGGTCTAGGGTGTCAGGTAGGGTGGAGGTGATATGGTCCTTGACTAGTCTCTCAAAGCACTTCATGATGATGGAAGCGAGTGCTACGGGGCGGTAGTCGTTTAGCTCAGTTACCTTAGCTTTCTTAGGAACAGGAACAATGGTGGCCCTTTGAAGCATGTGGTAACAGCAGACTGTGATAAGGATTGATTGAATATGTCCGTAAACACACCAGCCAGCTGGTCTGCGCATGCTCTGAGGACGCGGCTGGGGATGCCGTCTGGACCTGCAGCCTTGCAAGGGTTAAGGCTTTTAAATGTTTTACTCACGTCGGCTGCAGTGAAGGAGAGTCCACAGGTTTTGGTAGCGGGCCGTGTCAGTGGCACTGTATTGTCCTCAAAGCGAGCAAAGAAATTGTTTAGTCTGTCTGGGAGCAAGACATCCTGGTCCGCGACGGGGCTGGTTTTCTTTTTGTAATCCGTGATTGACTGTAGACCCTGCCACAAACCTCTTGTGTCTGAGCCGTTGAATTGCGACTCTACTTTGTCTCTATACTGACGCTTAGCTTGTTTGATTTCCTTGCGGAGGGAATAGCTACACTGTTTGTATTCGGTCATGTTTCCGGTCACCTAGCCCTGGTTAAAAGCAGTAGTTCGCACTTTCAGTTTTGCACGAAGGCTGCCATCAATCCACGGTTTCTGGTTTAGGAATGTTTTAATAGTTGCTGTGGGTACGACATTGCCGATGCACTTGCTAATGGACTCACCGAATCAGCGTATTTGTCAATGTTGTTGTTTGACGCAATGCGGAACATATCCCAATCCACGTGATCGAAGCAATCTTGAAGCGTTTAATCAGATTGGTCGGACCAGCGTTGAACAGATCTGAGCACAGGAGCTTCCTGTTTTAGTCTCTGTCTATAGGCTGGAAGCAACAAAATGGAGTCGTGGTCAGCTTTTCCGAAAGGAGGGTGGGGGAGGGCCTTATATGCATTGCGGAAGTTAGAATAACAATGATCCAGGGTTTTACCAGCCCTGGTAGCACAATCGATATGCTGATAGAATTTAGGGAGTCTTGTTATCAGATTAGCCTTGTTAAAATCTTGAGCTACAATGAATGCAGCCTCAGGTTATGTGGTTTCCAGTTTACATAGAGTCAAATAAAGTTTGTTCAGGGCCATTGATGCGTATGCTCTGAAGCTAATATATGCAGCTGTGATTATAATCGAAGAGAATTCTCTTGGTAGATAATGCAGGTTGACATTTGATTGTGAGGAATTCTAAGTCAGGTGAACAGAAGGACTTGAGTTCCTGTGTGTTGTTATAATCACACAACGTCTCGTTAATCATAAGGCATACCACCCCCCCGCCCCTCTTCTACCAGAAAGATGCTTGTTTCTGTCAGCGCGATGCGTGAAGAAAACAGCTGGCTGTACCAACTCCAATAGCGTGTCTCGAGTGAGCCATGTTTCCGTGAAGCAGAGAAGAGTTACAGTCTCTTCTGTCTCTCTGGAATGCTACCCTTGCTCGGATTTCATCAATCTGGTTGTCAAGAGACTGGACATTGGCGAGTAGTATGCTCGGGAGCGGTGCGCGATGTGCCCGTCTCCAGAGCCTGACCAGAAGACCGCTTCGTCTGCCCCTTTTACAGCGTCATTGTTTTGGTTCGCCGGCTGGAATCCGATCCATTGTCCTGGGTGGTGGGAAAAACAGAGGATCCGCTTCGGGAAAGTCGTATTCCTGGTCGTAATGATGGTGAGTTGACGTCGCTTTTATATCCAGTAGTTCCTCCCGACTATATGTAATAAAACCTATAACCAGCCAGCTGTATTTGTGTCGGCATTCGGCCATGTCTCCGTGAAGCATAAGATATTAACATTTTGAATGTCCGTTGGTAGTTTAATCTTCTGCGTACATCTTAACAAGTATCTTGTTTAGAAGGCCAAGATTACATTACATCTTCTCACAAATAGTTTCATTTTCAATCATATATTTCATACAACATTTAGATGTAAACGCCATAATTGAGAAGTGGACACAACCAAAGACACAGTATACATTGTTCTACTGTCTTTCCTAATGTCACACCATAAAACCAATTTGACAGCATTGTTCTTTAAATACCCATGGACAATTTCCACATTCTCAAACATAGAAATATTGTTTAATTCTCCAATTTTGGGGATTAGGAGTTTTGGCAAGATAAGCTCTTTGTTCTCCCAGAGGTTTCTTTCCCCTCATATTCCATGGAAACAAAGTGTTTCTACCAGGAATTTATGACCATTGTACAACCTGAGGTGGGAGAGAGAGTGGGAGAGGGGTGGAGCCATGATATGCACCTTAAAGTGCCACGTCGTGACAGTACATAGCCATAATATTATATTTGAAATGTCTCCATTTCTTAGAAATGTTTGAGTGTCATGTTTACTGTTCATTTTTTGTTGTTTATTTCACATTTGTTTATCATCTATTTCACTTGCTTTAGCAATGTAAAGCTATGTTTCCCATGCCAATAAAGCCCTTTGAATTAAATTGAGAGAGGGCGAGACCAAATGAGAAAGATGGAGGGAGAGAGAGAGGGAGAGGGAGTAAGAGAGAGAGATAGAGGGAGAGAGAGAATTGGAAGGAGAGAGATGGAGAGAGGAAAAGAGAGAAACTGTTCTGTTCCCTGCAGCCACAGCTCTAGTCTACATTCACAACAGAAACTCTCCCTAGGGAAACCGCCTAGTTGGCTGACTGGAGGGAAAGAGATCTTGTCACGTGATGTTTCCTCCCGTGTCTCTCTTTCTCCCTCTGTATCTTCCTCCACTCTCCCTCCCTCATTCTCTTTCTTTCTCTCGCTCTCGCTCTCTCTCTCTCCCTCTCTCTCTCTGAATTCAATTCAATTTCAATTCAATGTCAATTTAAGGGCTTTATTGGCAAGGGAAACACATGTTAACATTGCCAAATCAAGTGAAGTAGATAATAAACAAAAGTGAAAATAAACAATAAAAATTAACAGTACACAGAAGTTCCAAAAGAAAAAATACATTTCAAATGTCATATTATGTCTATATACAGTGTTGTAACGATGTGCAAATAGTTCAAATTGGTTGGGTCTAATTGTGTTGCTGTTGTTGGCTCTGTGGGGTCTGTTTGTGTTTGTGAACAGGGCCCCAGGACCAGCTTGCTTAGGGGACTCTTCTCCAGGTTAATTTCTCTGTAGGTGGTGGCTTTGTTATGGAAGGTTTGGGAAATTGCTTCCTTTTAGGTGGTTGTAGAATTCAACGGCTCTTTTCTGGATTTTGATAATAGTGGGTATCAGCCCAATTCTGCTCTGCATACATTATTTGGTGTTTTAAATTGTACACGGAGGATATTTTTTTACAGAATTCTGCATGCAGAGTCTCAATTTGGTGTTTGTCCCATTTTGTGAATTCTTGGTTGGTGAGTGGACTCCAGACCTCACAACCATAAAGGGCAATGGCATCTATAACTGATTCTAGTATTTTTAGCCAGATCCTAATTGGTATGTTGAATTTTATGTTCATTTTGGTGGCATTAAAGGCCCTTCTTGCCTTCATAGCTTTGTGGAAGTTATCTGAGCGCTGATGTTTAGGCCGAGGTATGTATAGTTTTTTGTGTGCTCCAGGGCAATGGTGTCTAGATTGAATTTGTATTTGTGGTCTTGCAACTTGACCATAATTTTTGTCTTACTGAGATTTACTGTCAGGGCAAA